>NC_135917.1:12164665-12259665 GCF_964194155.1 Cetorhinus maximus | reverse complement strand
CTCACTCTCTCTCACACACCCTCACATCTCCATCTGGCCTCATCTCCTCTGGAGGCTGCCTCCTCAGCCCTCACCATCCTGAGGCCACTTGTACAGATCAACATGTGCCCCCCACACACACCCTGGGATACCCTCCTTCCCCAGTACAGCCCTCGCCCTGCAACCTCTTCCCCTGCCTGAGGCCACTTCTCCCCCTTCCCCAAGCAAGCCCTAACCCTGCAGACATTGAAAAGCCACCCCCGCCTTACGGCTGGTCTGGTAGGTAGAGACCTGCCCGTGTGCCCCCCTAAAAGTGATGTGGTGCTGCCTGTGAAGCCTGGCGCTGATGACTGCGAGTGCTGCCCGAAGCAAGGTAGGCAAACAAACCTCGAAGTCCCGAGCGAAGTGCAGCTCACCAGGTGCACGTCGCTTATGTCCAGTTGTGAAACACGTTGGGTGTGCGATCGCACTGACATGCCTGGATGATCCAGTGTGTGGGGGGATGATTCTGGCGGGCAGGGGTTATAATGAGATACTGAAGTGTTGAAATTAGGCTCCCGATGTGTGGGGGTGGGAAATATGCCCCCCACATTGACGGGCGTAGCGGACAATCGCGAACTGGCTTCACAACGGCGTGAACCCGATTTTTGGCCCCCTTGCCATATTGTCCACTCACACCCACCATGACGCCCGACGCCAACGGGAGCAGAAAATTCTGCCCATTGAGTAGCGCCATTGCATGTCGCTGTCCCAGTGTTGTGTTATGTACAAAACAAAGTGTAAATAACGTCCTCTTGTCAGCAATGACAGTTTAATCAATCCCTTCTGTTGCCAGTGTGCACAGCGTCTATAATTCTTAAATGAACAGCCTGTGAAAGAGCTTTTATTATGTGGTTTTATCATCTATTTACAGTCTGAAGTATGAAATGAACTTCTATTTATGCAAGATGAAAGTAAAACACTGCGGAAACTGGAAACCTGACATAAAAACGGAAAATGCTGGAAATACTCAGCAGGTCTGACAGCATCTGTAGAGAGAGAAACAGGGTTAATGTTTCGAGTCTGAATCGTCTTCAGAGCCCTGTAGAAGGGTCATACAAGCTCGAAACGTTAACCCTGTTTCTCTCTCCACAGATGGTGCAAGACCTGCTACGTTTTTCCAGCATTTTCCGTTTTTATTTCTATTTATGCAACACTTTTTACAACTCGCAGCTGGAGATCTGTGTCGGGCCGTCAGTGTTGGGGAGATTTTAGGGTGGGGAGGGAGGAAAATGAGCTCCCTATCCTGTGCTGAACACTACCTAGAAGCCCCTTCGGCCAGTGCATGCGCGTGGGTATCAGGTAAACTCGGCTGTGATGCCCGCCCCAGTTGAACAGCTCGGGGAAACTCAGCTTGAACATTCCTGAGACAATCAGCAAACAGGTGGGGTGAGACGCCTGCAGGCCCATGAGATGCCCCGGCCTCCTGGTTGCACTTCCCTTGAAGGATCTAAGTCTTGAAACCATTTATAATTAGGGAGCATAAATCCTCGTGTGCAAGCCTCTGAGACAGCCTGCCCTCATCTGGCATAGTGGGTGCAAATGTTGGACAGGCCCACAACATCAGGGGCATAGTCACCCTGGTGACTGGCAGCCTCAGAGATGAAGGACCTTTCACCCTCGCCATGGACCTTCTGGCTTTAGTATTTCATTGGCTCCAACTAATGTTCATGCGTCTTGTTTAACTCATGGCCCCACGCAGTGTAGTGTTGAACAAAAAAACAATAGACTTCTGCCACCTCTCCACACATCATGCCCGCCCGCGCCACTCACAGAACCCTCCCCAACCCCCCTCCACTGCTTCTACTCTCTGTCCGGTCAGTGACTGAATAGGGCCGGTTTTACAAATGCGACTCTCCCCTCCTGTTTATGTATCTCACAAGTTCTCTAATAGGATAGTCAGGAAAGGGTAGAAGGCAGTCTGGGGCAGGGAGCGCATTACAACCACGCTAACCTTCTGCCTGTAGGAACCACCGATGGTACTTTTTGCTATCATTGGCGAGGGCCAGTTAGTGAAAAGTCTTTTCCAGTATTTTTACCCGCCCAATCCCCCTCAGCTCTGAAGCTGCTGACCCTCACTGGAGTTCTTTCACACTCAGGCGCTTTGATCAGATGGCTCTTGTCCAGTGGCTGGTGGCAGGCTATTCGGCTGCAGGGGGCATCACATTGCGGCCTGTTCCTGCCCCTCAGCCACGAGCCGCAAACAAACCTTCCGGGCAGAAGCCACTGGCTGGTGATCAGAAGCAGGAACTCTGACTGGTGTCACTGTGCCTAAACTGCAGACATGTGCAGCGCCCAGCTGAAATCAGGTAACCCAGGACAGGCCCCTCTCTGCATGGCTTAGTGTATAATCTGCATATTCCATTGCTCTATGTGAAATCCCATGTGCAATATTAATAACTAACACATCAACAGCCGATGGCTGCTGCTAAGTCCAGGAGTCCCCTCCCTAAGCCTCTTGCCACCTCCTATGTGACCCTCTGTAAAACCCACCTCTCAGACTATTGTCATCCCTGCCAAGGTCTTTTTGCACCAGGGTCTATTGCTCTTTTATTTGGGTCCTAAGAAGCACCATGGGAAGTGTTATTACTTTGAAGGCGCTATATAAATGCAAATAGTTGCTGTGGCCATTTCTATGAAAATCCTTTGTCATTTAATGCAGACAGGGCTTCATCATCGAAGGAGATCAAAGCGCAAGGAGCTGTCCCTGACTGAGTGTTGCAGATTGGTACATTCCAGGTCTACGTACTGCGGTAAGCACTAAAGCTTGGGGCAGCCACTGCAGAGACACAATGGGGAAAGGTCACTGTCTAAGGCCCTCCCATCATAGCATTCCAAGGGATGGCTATAAGCAGCAGAGAATGTGTGCTATGAAACCCATGTCTTCGTTTCCTCCAGACTTGATTATTCCAACCCACTCCTGGCTGCTCTCCCACATTCTACTCCGTAAACTTGAGGTCATCCAAAACTCTGCTGCCCGTGTCCTAACTCCCACTGAGTCCTGTTCCCCTCTCGCCCCTGTGCTCATTGACCTACATTGGCTCCCGATCAAGCTACATCTTGATTTTTAAATTCTCATCCTTGTTTCCAAATCCCCTCCCTATCTCTGTAATCTCCTCCAGCCCCACAACCCTCTGAGATCTCTGCGCTCCTCTAATTCCGGCCTCTTGTGCATTCCCGATTTTAATCACTCCACCATTGGCGGCCGTGCCTTTTTTTTTAATTTATTCATTCATGGGATGTGGGCGTCATTGGCTAGACCAGCATTTATTGCCCATCCCTAATTGCCCCTTGTTCAGAGGGCATTTTAAGAGTCAACCACATTGCTGTGGGTCTGGAGTCACATGTAGGCCAGACCAAGTAAGGGTGGCAGATTTCCTTCCCTTCAGCTGCCTGGACCCCAAGCTCTAGAATTCCCTCCCTACCCCTCTCCGCCTCTCCACCTCACTTTCCTCCTTTAAGACACTCCTTAAAACCTACCTCTTTGACCAAGCGTTTGGTCACCTGACCTAATATCTCCCTCTGTGGATCGGTGATATATTTTGTTTTATAATCGTTCCTGTGAAGGGCCTTGGGATGTTTCATTAGGTTGAAAGCAGGTTAGATTTTACAGGCTGTCAGGGTCCTCGTGCTCCCAGTAAAAAGCTTGGGTGTGAGCTGCTCCCTGCTCTAGCATCTTGCCAGGGAGTTATTTAACACCCGTTGAGGTACTGGGTTGGAGACTTGGGGTGGAATTTTCCCAGATTTGCACTAAGTGCGGTTGCGGGCAGGTAAAGCAACGTATTAGGCTGCAATAGCGGGTTTACACTCCATATCATCCCAAACCCACCTCATTATTTATGCAGTCCCGGGAAACACGCTGTTTCCATGGCGGGCGGGCTCTCACTCGCCCTCCCGCCATCACCTCACCGCTCCATCACGCCAGCCGCCATGTTTAAAAGGCAGCCACCATCACACATCTCAGCGCTCCCAGACCAGGACCGCTGCCCGGGAGACATGGTCCTGACACCGAAGATGACTGAGGCCCCCCGGTTCAGTGGCTGGTCCCTCCAGCGCCTTTAGGGTGCTGTGGAGACCCGCCGGGATGTCCTGTACCCCTGCTCTGGCCGCAGGATGGGCAGCAACTCTACAACAGGGGTCTAAGGCAGCAAAGTTCGAGATGAAGCTGCGCAGTTGAGCAGATCAATGGCTGCAAATGAACGGCCAAAGCTAGAGATCTGGAATTTTGCAAGTGCAAATTGTAAGTAAACTCGGTACAGATTGTTTTGGGGCAGATACAGTGAGAAGGAGGGTCGGGATATGGAAGGGGGATGTGGGTGGAGAGTGATTTAAGGAAATGGATCAAACATGGCCTTATCTGCGATTGATACAATGGGAGTTATGAGACCGCACGAGGTGCATGTCAAGGGAGTGACCGTGAATATGGGTTGGAGAGTTTGTGTGAAGGGAAAGATTTAGGGAGGATAAGAGGGCAGTGGAGTCAGCGGAGAGAGAACGTGATGAGTTGAGATGGAGGTTGAAATCACAGATTTTGAGAAGTCATTCAGTGCAGTGGCTGAGGGAGGAAAGCATTGAATATATCTCAGTAAGAACATTTTTATTGTACTTGGGTGGACGGTAGAGAATAAGGATTTTATTTGGGAGGTGAGCGGGATGGAACAAGGTGAGTTGCTCAAAGCAGGAGGATCACCAGAGGAATAGGGGGACAGGCCAAGATGTGAAAAGAGCCACACTGCCAACACAACGGTCTTGATGGGACAAGTCATGGAAGGTATAGTCAGGTGGAGAGGCTTCATTTAGGGAGCAAGTCTCTGCACTCCTCAGTCCAGTCTCTGGCAGTGTCTTAATGTCAATGCAAACATTCATAAGAAGCTTCAGGATGGCAAGGGCCTTGTTTAGAATTGAACAGACATTATGGAGGGATAGGGGAAAAGAGAGTTGATCCACAGTCCATGTCCAAATGCAGCAAGACCTGGACAATATCCAGGCTTGGGCTGACAAGTGGCAAATAACATTTGCGCCGCACGAGTGCCAGGCAATGACCATCTCCAACAAGAGAGAATCTAACCATCGAACCTTGACATTCAATGGCATTACCATCACTGAATCCCCCACAATCAACATCCTGGGGGTTACCATTAACCAGAAACTGAACTGGACCAGCCATATAAACACTGTGGCTACAAGAGCAGGTCAGAGGCTGGGAATTCTGTGGCGAGTAACTCACCTCCTAACCCCCCAAAGCCTGTCCACCATCTACAAGGCACAAGTCAGGAGTGTGATGGAATACTCTCCACTTGCCTGGATGAGTGCAGACTTGTGGCCACAGTAACAGCAGTGTGTACCATCTACAAGATGCACTATCGGAATTCACCAAGGCTCCTTCGACAGCACCTTCTAAACCCACGACCACTACCATCTAGAAGGACAAGGGCAGCAGACACATGGGAACACCACCACCTGGAAGTTCCCCTCCAAGCCACTCACCATCCTAACTTGGAAATATATCGCCGTTCCTTCACTGTCTCTGGGTCAAAATCCTGGAGCTCCCTCCCTAACAGCACTGTGGGTGTACCTACACCACATGGACTGCAGCGGTTCAAGAAGGCAGCTCACCACCACCTTCTCAAGGGGCAATTAGGGATGGGCAATAAATGCTGGCCCAGCCAGCGACACTCACATCCCGTAAATAAATTTTTAAAAACACTGTATTTCATTCTATTACACTCCATTATATTACATAATCCTGTATTTGATTCTATACTCCATTAGATTCTATGTTACGCCATTATTGTATATCACTCTGCATTAGGCCTCCTGTATTATACTCCATTATATTAAACCCTGAGGCCCTGAACTGGCTCATTAATGGCCTCATCCCACTGGGATTTACCCAGTATTGGGAGAGGCCCACTGTACCCGCTGGCGTCGGGCGTGACCGATGGCGTGATGAAGCGGCGAGGTGATGGCGAGAGGGTGAACGAGAGTCCACCCACCATGGAAATGGCGTGTTTCCCGGGAATACATAACTAATGAGGCGGGTTTTGGACAATACAGTGTGAAAACCCACCATCGTGGCCAGTGGGTAAAACATCGTTTTACCTGCCCACTACCACACTTAGTGCAATTCTGGGAAAATTCCACCCAATGTTACGCCATTACTAAACATCACACAGCATTAGATCTACTGTATAATACCCCATTGTATTACATTACACTGCACTGGTTTCTAAGATATCTGCTATATTACATTATACGCTATTAGGGTAGTTATTTTTGTGAACATATTGCTATAACGCCACTATTTATAAACTTACTCTGTCAGTAGTATCATACATGTTACTTTCTCCCCGTATTTAAGTGCAAGATTCTGCACCCCCTGCTATATATAATACACAGGACGAATCATCGTCCAGTGTCTTGGCTCGCTCAGGATCTCCTTTTCATTTCAGGTCCCCACCCCACACCCCACCACTTCCGACCCCCAGAACCTGCACCCTATCAGGGCTTGATCAGCCCCGTCTGAGTTTTGGAATTCAGTTAATATTTGCTGCACTAGATGGCAGTCTGTTCCAGTGGTCACTCACTCTAATCATGAGCAAGGCATCCTTTCTGTGTGTACCTGTTGGCTTCTGCAGCTTGTGCCTTCCTCTGCTCCTTCTATGTTGGCTTCGTACAGAATCAATTCTGGCGGCTGATAAACCCCCTCTCGTCATTTCCCCCCACCCACCCCACTTCCTGTTCCCTCATGTTCTGGTGTGTGTAAGTGTGAGGGATAAAGTTTAGATGTGTGGCAGTTATAATTAAACGCTTCTTTCAATGACTCTAGTGCTGACTTTGCGGGTGTTTTTTGCAGCTGACACTCTGTATTGGGGAGTGGCTGTGCTCACAGCCCCTAACGAGAAATCATGGACAAACGCATCAGTCTTGTGATGTTCAGCAAACTTATTAAATCAACCAACTATCTGAGTTTAATTCCTGTTGAATTAATAGCAGATGCACACAAATCAAGCCAACAAAGGAAATGCGCAATATATTTTAGTGTAATATATATCCTACAGAGGACACAGAGAGAATATGGGTTCATTCAGCAGAAGAATTAGGAGCTAAAATGGTGCTATATTAGTAACAAATGCTTTAACACACTCATCTGAAATTTATCCATTCCCACAAATGCACGGTATTCATAACATTTTTTAAAAGTACATTATAGTCGTTTGGTAGCCCAGAACTTGAGTGTTGCTGAAAAAAAGAGACATATTTTGTCGAAGCTTTTCGTCTTGCACTCATCAGGACAATATGCAGCGTCAGGGGAAACAACATATTTATACTGCATGAGAAGAGAGTGCTGATTAGTTGGCAACTGCACTCTGATTGGTAGAGGCGTTAGCATGGAGAAAGCACCAGTTGATGGTGACTGACAGTTAACTGCCAAGCATTGGTTGCAATTTAAACCAGGCAGCTTGACTCTGATTGGTCAAGACATTGCCCTGAGGAATGAACCAGTGAATGGCTATCGCTTATTTTGTTTAGCTGGAACAGGCGCAATGTGCGTACATGTTCTTTCTGTCTGCAAAGAACAGGTCCCTGTGTATTAATATATGCAGTTTCCGGTACGTGTCCTGATGAGTGCAAGATGAAATGCTTCGGCAAAAAATGTCTCTTTTTTCAGCAATACAAATTACATTACATAACAATTTAAATTTGACCTTGCATAGAGTTCAATATCGTTCAGTTTCTTTCATGAGGTGACTCACTGTGCTTCTCATGTCAGGTTATATTTACAATATATGTTTACATTTTCACAACAACCTTTTTATATTAATATGGCAAGGAGATGCCATGGAGACCGTGCCCGTAGCCTACCTACCCCCGCTGCAATTCTTCCAGTGCTAAAGGCACTAAGTAGCTTAGCTAACTGTGGGCCAACCGAGGCCCTTAGGTGGCCAATTAATGGCCTCATCATACTCTATTAGATACTATTATACTCCGTTACATTACATTATACTGTAATAGATTTTAATATGTTCCAATATATTACGTTACACTATATTAGAATCTTTTATGCTCCATTATATTTTATAACACTGTATTAGATTCTATTATAATCCATTATATTACATTACACTGCATTAGATATAATTATACTCCATTATATTACATTACACTGTATTAGATTCTATTCTACTCTATTATATTATATTACATTGTACTGGATTATATTTTATTCCATTATATTGCATTGCACTGTATTACATTCTATTACACTCCATTATATTATAATATACTGCATTAGATTTAATTATATTCCAGTTTATTACATTATACTATATTGCATTCTATTATACTCCATTATATTATATTAGACTGTATTAGATTCAATTATACTTCATTACATTCCATTACACTGTATTAGATTCTATTTTACTCCATCATATGACATTCCACAGTGGCCAGGAATTTCCGTGCCCGCTGGCGTCGGGTGTGTTTAGTGGTGTGAGCGGACAGTACAATAGAATCTAATACAATGTAATACATAATGTAATATAATGGAGTGCAATAGACTCTAATACAGTGTGATGTAATACAATGGAGTATAATATAATCTAGTACAGTGTAATGTAACATAATGAAGTGTAATAGAATCTATTATAGTGTAACGTGATATAATGGAGTGTAATATAATCAAATACAGTGTGATGTAATACAGTGGAGTACAATAGAATCTAATACAGTGTATTGTGATATAACTGAGTATAATGTGTAATGTAATATGACAGAGTATAATAGTATAATAATAGTGTAATGTAATATGACAGAGTATAATAGAATTGAATGCAGTGTAATATAACATAACTGAGCATAATAGAATCCAATACAGTCTGATGTCAAATAATGGCTTTTAATATAATTTAATACAGGTTCCATTCTTTAGACAATTCAATTCACTTCACGTGATATCAAGAAATGACTGAAGGCACTGAATATAGCAAAGGTTATGGGCCCTGACATCATCCTGGCTGCAGTAGTGAAGACCTGTGTTCCAGAACTAGCCGTGCCTCTAGGCAAACTGTTCCAGTACAGCTACAACACTGGCATCTCACTGACTACGTGGAAAATTGCCCAGGTATGTCCTGTCCACAAAAAGCAGAACAAATCCAATCCGACTAATTATTGCCCCATTTGAGTACAGGGGCAACAGAGCTGAACTCCTGAGGTGAGGTGAGAGTGACTGCCCTTGACATCAAGGTAGCATTCGACCGAGTGTGGCATCAAGGAGCCCTAGCAAAACTGGAGTCAATGGGAATCAGGGGGAAAACTCTCTGCTGGGTGGGGTCATACCTAGCACAAAGGAAGATGGTTGTGGTTGTTGGAGGCCAACCATCATCACACCCCTCACCTCACACCCAGCCCCCCTCAGCCATGTAACCTCCTGGGAGAGGCAAAGAAAAAAACCAGGAGAATAACTCAGGGTGAATAACACATGCGCTGAATCTTACCACCTTTCAAGATTTTCACAGGCCGCCACCATAAGTGGGTCCCCAGTCCCGCTGGTGATACCTGGCTACTCAAGTGCGTGATCTTACCAGTGGTAGACAACAAATTTAGAACAGTGGGGAGGGGGGGGAACATATGCACCTGACAGGGTCATCTGGGATGACCCACAGAGTTGTGCAGCCGGAGCCTCGCCAGGAGCGAGGTGGGTGCTGCTGCTGCAGGCGGGAGAACACGAGGGCATCTCAAGATGCGGCCAACCTCCAAAGATGTAGGGAATTTGAAAAATGAATTTGCCCTATGGCAAAAGCGGCTGGGGGTGGGGGAGGGGGAGGGGTTAATTACGGCCTTGTTGTCACCCTGGGCTTCCAGGGACGAGCCCCCCCCCTGCTGCCAGGGGCCTACTGGGCTTCACCAGCCACGCGGGGTTCACCCTTTGCCCCTAAGCTCCTGGCAGCACCCCCGATCTGGCCCTAGGTGGTAAGTTGATTGGCATTAATTGGTTACGGAGTGGGGGGGCGGTGGTTGGCTGCCTCATTTCTTCACCCACTTCGGGCAGGATTGCACCATTTTAAAAATTCCCTCCCCCCTCACCCACTTCCCACCAAAACCACCGCCCGATAAGATTCCATTTTGGTGAGTCACTGGCCATAAAAATGAAAAAAAAAAACTCCACAATGGGGAGGCTTACTGGATCTTGACCCCATCCCCCTCCACCCCAAACCCCCTCCTCCCTCCCACTCTTGCAAAACTTAAAAGGTCACGCGATCAGAATGAGCCTGAGAACAGTGACCAGTGTATCCGAAATAACTCACAGTAACTGGAGCGAGCGGCCGTGGAGATTCAGAACCAGCCGCCCAAAGAGAAACCTCGAGTCCACTCAGACATAATCACTTAATTTAATAACTGGCTCCCCTCCAGTCTCATCGCAAAGCTGGTCGGCAGGAAGGGCACTCGAAAGTGTGGATTTTCTTTTGTGAGTGCAAACAGTTTCCTTCCTCGTGCCAAGTTTTCATTTGTTAGTTTAAATAAATAACACAGCCCACCCTCCCCCCAACTCCACAAAAGGGCAGGGTGGCTCTGAGCTGAAACAGCTTCATTCTCCCTGTACGTTGGAGCACTTTTCAAACTCACTGTTTACCCTACGACTGTTCAAGGTGTTAACTGTTTGCAAAGCCTCTCAGTCGGCTCCATACTTTAAGCAGGTCAATTTAACAGAGAACGACTGTAAGGCAGAGCACCGAGAAAGGCCTTAGGAACAGGCCTCGCCAAGGTTCCAGGGTTGCCAAGCCTCCAGGGTTGGCCTGGAGTCTCCAGGAATTGAAGATCAGTCTCCAGGATGCTGCCGTGGACAAACCTGGAGAAATAATTCTATTGTGTGTAATTTTCTCTGAAAATTTCTCTTTACCAGATACAAAAAGATTGAAAATCGGGGGAGAAAAGGCTCTTTGGCTGATAGTCAAGCATCATCCCATTGGGTAATGAGTCTTTTTGATTTCTAGTTGGTGTAGGAGGGCAGTGATTCACAAGGATGGATGTGCTGGCCGACTAATGGCTGGAGCATTTTATTTATTCATGGGCTGGGCCAGTATTTATCGCCTGTCCTTAATTGCCCCTCTTGAGCCGCTGAAGTCCATGTGGTGTAGGTACACCCACAGCGCTGTTAGGAAGGGAGTTCCAGGGTTTTGACCCAGCGACAGGGAAGGCTGCCCACGGCCTAGGTCGATGCTGGGCTGGTCCGTCCGGTTTCATTCTTTCTGGGCTTCGTAGCGGTTTGATACAATTGAGTGGCTTGCTGGGTCATTCCCGAGGGAAGGATTGCAGGTAAGGACTGCAGGTTTCCTTCCCTAAAGGACATTAAAGGACAAAACCAGATGGGTTTTATAACAATCATGGTCTTCATCTGACTTTTCATTCCAGGGGTAGAAGTTTGTGTCCCGTTGGGCGGGCACACGCCCGGCCTGAATGGAGGTAAAATGGTGCATGATGACGCGGGTGAGGGTCCTGACATCATCGCGCACAGACGCAATATTTCGCTCGGCGTGCAGGTGCCAGACTGGCACCCGCCATTAATTAAGATGCCAGTTAAGGCCATGAAAAAGCCAATTGACGGTGATTTTTCATTGTCTGTGCGATTTTCTGCTTGTCACACGGGCGAAATGGGCAGGCGACTGGCCAACATTTACACAAACCTCACCCAAGTACAGGGTGAGAAAGGGTCAGCAGCATTACCAGTGTGAGCAGTGAGGAGTTTAGGAGATAGTTTGCAGGTCGTTGCTTCTTGGTACTTGGCAGCTTCATCTCTGTTTGGGGCTTCAGTCTTAGCATTTCCAGGCTTCATTTCAGGCCTCATTGCTGTCTGCCAGGCCCCCGGAGGATTCAGACCGTGTGGACCCTTCCAGGTATCAGACAGCCTTCCCTTACCCTGGGAATGGGGATTGTGGTCTCTGCAGGACACACCTCCTCTGAGGAGGAAGAGAGGGGCAGAAGGGAGAGGAGGCCGGGTGTCCCAATGCAGCTCCCAGGGGAGGGACCTGTGGGAGGAGAGGCGCAGGCACAAGGGGCGCAGGGCCAGTGGGTAGTCCAAGGCAGAAGGGGCTGCAGAAGACGCCACTATCCTGCTGCCAGGGTTTACAGGCAGCGATGCAGCTATCTCAATATGTCTGAGGTGCAATACTGAAGGAGGCTCCGTCTCTCAAGGGAGACAGTCAACTATATCTGTCAGATGATCGGCCCTGAGATCAGCTCCGACTGTGTGGGTGGACACCGCATGCCAGTGGCTCTGAAGGTCACAGTGGCCCTCAGCTTCTATACCTCCGGCTCTTTCCAGGGCTCAGTGGGAGATCTGTGTGGAGTCTCCCAATCAGCTTTCCCCAGTTGTGTTAAGCTGGTGACAGGAGCTCTGTTCAGGCAGGTACTGACCTTAATTCTTTACCGTATGGACGAGGCCAGCCAGGCAGAGTGAGCCAGAGGCTTTGCAGCGATTGCTGGGTTCCCCCATGTCCAGGGTGCTATAGACTGTACACATGTGGCCATCAAGGCGCCAGCGGGTGAGCCCGGTGCCTTCGTCAACAGGAAGGGCTTCCACTCCATGAACGTGCAGATAGTGTGTGATCACAGGATGCAGATTCTACAAGTCTGTGCAAGGTACCCAGGCAGCTCCCGCGATGCCTACATCCTCAGACACTCCCAGGTGCCGGGGCTCTTCAGTGCTCCAGCCCGGCTGGATGGATGGCTGCTGGGTGACAAGGGCTATCCATTGAAGAGGTGGCTCATGACGTCTCTCCGCCATCCAAGAACAGAGGCAGAGCAGTGTTAGAATAGGAGTCATGGCTCCACAAGGGCAGTGATAGAGAGGACCATGGGTCTTCTGAAGATGTGTTTCCGATGCCTGGACCGTTCAGGGGTTGCACTATAATACCCCCCAGAGCGGGTATCACTGATAGTGGTTGCCTGCTGCACTCTTCATAATCTGGCACTGGTAAGGGGCGACCCACTGGAGGGAGAGGACCTTGATGCAGCTGCACAGGCCCCAGAGGATGAGTCCAGTTGTGGATCAGAAGAGGAGCTCGGTGAGGAGAATGCTGAGGGTGTGGAGGCAGACCTCGGTAACCTCCAGGGATGCAGGGAGGCCCTGATCCAACACTCCTTCAGCTAGAATACCCAAAGATCTGCTTCCACCTCACACCAGGGCTGCTGCCTCCATCCCGGGTATCTGAAATGACCCTTTCATTTGAACACAAAGAACACTCAGTGCCTGTGCAATAAAGTATCCAGCCCCTCACATCCAGCATTACAGACTGGCGTACCCTGAACCAGAGAGAAAAAAGGTGAAGCATCCATAGGCCATGATGACAAAAACACAATTTATGTCATTCTGACAGTTCAATAATCTTAACAAGAATGTTTCTGGTATTCAACATTGGACCAGTATACATAAAGTAAACAAAAATGAACTTAAAATCACCCGTGAACTGCCCCTCCCGTGCTCATGGTGCCTTAAACTTACGTTTCCGGGTGCTGTGTCTAGGTGCTCCCCTCTCGCTGGCACCGACATTGGAGACAGCTGCTGACTGTGTCCTGTTGGCCTTGATGACCTTGGTGGTCGTCCTCTGGCCAGTGGAGCCTGTGCTGGCCCCGCCTGGGAGAGAGCGGCCAGTGCCATGGCTGGCATCTCCCCACTCATCGCAGCCTCATCAGATGCCACGGTCACTGGCAGAGGGGCGGAGGAGCTGCTGCCCTCGTCCGGAGCGCCCTGAGAGGAGCCCACAGAGAGGACAGGCAGCTTGTGTGCCAACGTGAGGTCGCTCTGGACCTCCCTGCTCACCATTGATGGACGGGCACCGAGCTGGGATACTGGGTGCCTCATCCATCTCCCACACTGACACTGACCAGCTGAGGTCAGTGTCTGTGTGAGGGCTGCAGGTCTGAGCACAACCCCAGGAGCCCCTGATTCTGTTCCTGGAGCTGTCTCTCCATGAGAGTCACCACTCTCTCAATGGAGGAGGCAATGCGCTCGGCCATGAGGGTCAACGCAGTGCTGATCTCCGCATGGACTCCTCCATAACGGAGACCATGGCACACAGACCCTCATGGATCTCCACCTGATCCTCCCAAACATCTCACTGGACATCCAGCATCTGCTGCCTAATGGACGACCCCAGAGGCTCATCATCTGCCTTTGACTCAGCACCGTCCTGGTCCCCAGCAGTCCTCCAACTGCCGATGGCTTGGGCACTTTCTGCCTCCGCCTGTACGTCAGGTGAGTGTGAAGTGCCCTCACCGCTGTGAGATACTAGCTGCCGCACTAATGCCACTGAGGTGCCTGGTTCAGAGAGCGGGTGTGACACAGGTGAAAATGACGCCCGGTTGTCCTCCGGTGTCAGGGGGGCTCTTCAGGGCCCGGAGAGTGAATGCCTGTTGGTGAACCTAAAAGGGAGAAGAAGGACATGTCATTAGTTAAAGTCATCACACTGTCACTGTGCATGCCAGGCACCCTGGTGAGACAATGGGGATCTGCATCATGGCGCCATCGTCTTCCAATGATCAATGGGGACTCCAGGTTCGAGGCTCCCATCAATGAAGAGACTCCACTAGAATGGTTGCACAATCTGAAACTCTCACCTCTGTGCACTGGGCTCTTACCTTCGTCTGGCACCCCCGCCTCTCCACGCCCGGTTGTGTTGGGAGTGTGCCGGCTCTCCAGCTCCAGGGTGTCCTGCTCAAACCTCAAGAGGATTAGGAGGCTAGCGGGGCCTCTGCTGGTCCACGACCTTTCTATATTGTTGTGGGATGTTTTCTCCTGAAAGGACAGAGGAGCATCGATTAGCTCACTCTGTACCTGCAGCACCATTGCGGCCTGGCCAACCCCAGCTGAGGAGCACCTCACAGGGCACATCCAAGTCATAGCCCTCGAGCCACAAGGCACTCAGTCCAAGCAGCCAAGGCTCACCCCCTTGGCTAGCTCTGGCATCATTGACAGCTGGTACTCAGACTCTAACACCCCTGAGGGGGACGGCCACACCTTAAAACATCTGCACACTGACCCATGCCAACATGGTACTCACCCTTCCTGAGTGCAGCAGGTCATTGAAGCGCTTTCGGCACTGCACCCAGGAGCGCCGCACCACGACACAGCTGCTGACCAGCACTGTCACCTCCTCCCGTACCCTCTTGGTGAGGTGTGGCGGCCTCCTCCTTCTGTCTCTGGGGACAAGGATGTCCCTCCCAGCAGCCACCTCCTCCAGGAGGACCACGAGGCACTCATCCGAAAAATCAAGTGCCCGCCCAACCTGCCCATCGTGCCAGCGGAGGGAACGCACTCCATGGCAGCCTTCCAGGGGCTGCCTGGTCCGCTTTTAAACCAGCTGCCAGAGCGCCATTGGACCTGGGAGCCGACAGGCTCCGCCGCCCCTTCCTGAGCAGCCTTCATTGGCCCGCCCAGCGTGAAATCACCGTCGGGGCCCTATCATGAGTGGCGGTCCGTCTCATGGCCGCTCTCACCAACCAGACAAAGGGAAAAACCCCTGCCCCAGATTTTTACTGAATTCAAATTTCACCCTGGGCTGTGGTGGGATTTGAACTCGGGCCCCGAGAGGGTTACCCTGGGCCCCTGGATTACAAGCCCAGTGACCATACAACTACCCCACTGCCTCCCCTCAACATGTCACGTGATGAAACCACCAGGAAGACATTTAATCACAGTTGGCAACCCCAACAGCGTTCCCGGTAGAACACAGCCCAGGGTCGATGGGACGGCTAAATGTATCACAAGATGGATCATGTTACCAAATATGTCACAATATTTCGTGAGATTTGACAAACAGTGAGATCAGCGCTGGGCAAGCAGAGCTGTAGAGGTTAGTCATGGGTCTGGGATTGTCCCAGTGTCATCCCCCTGGGACTGCAGCTGAAACAGCTGGAACAGCTGGAAATTCGACTATCTCAGACACACCGGGGGAATTCCATGTTGGAGGTCGGGTTCCTGCCTGCCCCAAACACATGGACATCATCACTGGTGAGACAGGGTGGGGATGAAGACTCCCAGCTTTCAGAATTTCCACACTCCAGGCCCTCAGAGGGAACGTCGGACATGCTAAACGAAGACAATCCACCCAGCTCATCCCGTGATGAATTAAATAACGGCGCTCTTGGCTAATCCCAGTGGCCAATCTCCATCAGAGTCTACAATGAACCCAGAGACACGAGGTGAGGGGAACCTCCAATGGTGAAGCGGTGAGATTTGTAGGCGTAAAGTCACCTGTCCTTCCCCAACATGTCACAGTGCCCGCACATCGGGCTAGATTTTACAGGGGGGGTGCATACTGCTCCCACCCCCTCCCCCGCAGCCCTGACCAGAAAACCAGTCGGAAACCGACCAATTAAAAAAGAGCTCCTCCCCGCAGCAATCGCACGCTGCGGGCGGCCATAGCAAGGAAATTGCGGGGAGCCCCGCCCTCAGGAGCTGCCGGCCAATCTGATTGGACAGCAGCTCTCGCAGCCCCGGCAGCGCCAGGGCTCAGTAGTGGGCACTGCCGGGACTGCGGGCAGGCCCAGGATGAAGGCCCCGAATGGATCCCGGGCTCGGGTAAGTCAGGGGTGTTGGGCGGGGAGGGATCGGGCACCTTAGGGAGGGATGAGGGGTGGGGGAGGCAAATTGGGGGTGTGGCATTCACATGGGGCAGGCTGGCGGGTGATCTTGGCACCTGCCCACCGCCCCCCACCGAGTATTATGGGGGACAAACTCGGGGATGGCCAAGAAAGCGGTGGGCTAGTCCCTCAACGTATTTTACATGCCCCCGCCCCTGCCAAAAACGTGCCTGGCGAGGGGCCTTAAATTAGCCTTGGGGTACGCCCCGAAATATTTCTGAAAGAAATTCCCTGTCTTTACATTTAGTTGAACCAATACAAGCTGCTTCTGCCGCCTCCCATAGTTCCATAGGGTGGCCACTCACTGAAATAAGGTGGGGCATTTTAATATGAGTGAGCGGATGCGATTGGGTGTGGTTAGGGGGCGGGGCCTTCGGGTCTTACTCAGGAGGGGCAAGGGGCAGGCAGCCAACCCGCTCGCAGGAGACAGGGTCGGAGTTTCAAATGATAATGAAGCTGATAGCCTCGGAATTAACTTGATTTGTCACGAGGTAAGGCCAGCCTCAGGGAGAATTCTCGATGCGCCAAGATGGAACAGCAGTGCCTCCTCATGGCTTCCAAACTCCTTCCTTCCGCCATCCTCCCATACGAACTGATCCCAGGGATTGGGCCTCCCCCCCCACCACCCCTGCAATTGGGCCCCCTCCACTCTGGGATCAGGCATCCCCCTCCCCTCAACCCTTCCCAGATTTCCGGGTTACCCATGTGATGTGGGGTCTCTGGTGGGCTAAAGCCTTCAAATTCCTTCCAATATTCCCGCAGATTAGTTTTGAACCAATCTCTGCTTCAAGTGCAGATCAACAGTGGTTCGTCTGTTCCAGACATGGTGAAACAATTTGTCATCATCGGCGTTATCCCTTGCAACTATGTCTTTCCCAGTGAGACCAGCAGAATGTTGAATCCATTGTGGGGTGATGGATTCAACTCACCAGCTCCACAAAATTCCACATTTTTTCCAAAAGGCTGAAACCCTCCCCATGAGGTACCTTGGAAACAGTACCTTCCAGCACTCAAGTCCTACCACAATCATTGCCTGACACCCTTCCTCAAGTCAGGTTTTCTCTTTATTCATTCATGGGATGTGGGCATCACTGGCTGGGCCAGCATTTAGTGCCCATCCCTAGTTGCCCCTTGAGAAGGTGGTGGTGAGCTGCCTTCTCGAGCTGCTGCAGTCCATGTGGTGTAGGTACACCCACAGTGCTGTTAGGGAGGGAGTTCCAGGATTTTGACCCAGCGACAGTGAAGGAACGGCGATATATTTCCAAGTCAGGATGGTGAGTGGCTTGGAGGGGAACTTCCAGGTGGTGGTGTTCCCATCTATCTGCTGCCCTTGTCCTTCTAGGTGGTAGAAGTCATGTGTTTGGAAGGTGCTATCGAAGGAGCCTTGGTGATAGAAATATTTGCTGATAGAAATATGTTAATGGAACCTAACGCCAAAATTCTGGTTAATCAGTGCATTTCTTGGCAAAGCAGTGAATGGTTCATTGAGGCTTACCAATTCTGCTATATTCTATGATAGCATTTCCTCACTCCATACGTTTTACACTGACAAAATAGGCTTATGTTTTGGTTTCACTCACCAACATTCTCCCGTCCTTGCCCAATGATGCAAAGTCTAGCTGGTTGTGGTGCCAGGTTATCAGATGCCCTCGATTGTACACCAACCACGCGACCATTTCTCTTGTGACCCCAGACAGGAAGTGCTGTGACCTATGACCTGAAAGAGATCACTGGGTAACAATCAGGAGTAGCAGCCCGTTAAAAAAACAAAAACATTGCAAAAAAGACCCATCTGTGACTTACTAGGAAAGCTGGGGGTAGTATTAGATTAAAAGAAGAGGCTTATAATTTGGCAAAGAATAATCATAAATCTGATTATTGGGAGAGCTTTAGAAACCAGTAAAGGGGAACCAAAAAGTCGTGTTACCGACAGGAGGGGGGTTAATATAAACAGCCCTGATTTCTCCTCTCGCCACCCGTCTATAAACAGTTGTTTTTGATTTGCTTTTCCCCCTTTATAAGCGTTGGCGTATTTCCCAACTCTTCAGTTTTGGTGTGATCCATTTTCTATTAATAACCCCACAGTAAATTTGAGATAGGATGAACTCAAAGGGTTAGTTTATTTGCACACACTCAAAATGCAGGACAGTCGCAACACTGCCTACTTTTCACTCATGCAGTAAAAGAGGGATCAAGAAAGAACGATTTACAAGGCATAGACCACAGAGTAAAGAATTATTGTTTCACGTGAGTTCAGAGTCCAGAATCAAAGTCAAATGGTGTATTCCTTCACAGAGCTCGGCAGGTTGAAAACTGATTCTGGATAATCCACTTTTCCAGGAGAGATGACTTCTGCAATGGGATAGGCATGCAGAGATGAATTAGTCTTGTAGGTGATGGTATAGAGGTTCAGACGTTCCAGTAGAAACGGTGTAGATGGGGACAGGCATTCAAACCTGGTCAGAGGCCCTTTTCTGTGCTGCTGCTTGGTAGATGGAAGATGGCAGACTAAGATTTGTCATACAGCAAGACAGTATAGCTGGTTCTCCCTGCTGGCGGGGGTGGGGGGGGGAACATGTCACATGACTCCCATCTCTCCACACCACCTTTGGCGAAGGACGTGTATTCCTTGTTTGGGTCCCTGAGGTTGTTAAATGTCCCAGCCATTAAGAATTGAAGGGAAGGTTGCAGGGTTCTTTGTCCTAGCAGACTAGTAGACTCCAGTTGGCCAGTCTGGGTTCTGAAATGCAGTTGGCCTTTGAATTTGGTGTCTGCAGTCCACAGAAGTTGTTAGTGTCTCTTCAGAGATAGCGGTACACAGATTTCTGCGATACTGCCAAATAGCTCTTATTGCTCGAGGGTCACAGCCAGACATGGCTTTAGCCATTTTAAAAGGTCATTGCCCAGTTTTAAAAATAAAAGTATAGTGTGAGGCCTCAGCCACGTTACAGTTGTTAAAAAAGGGATAAGGTGGATATGAGAGTAAATTAGCCAGGAATAAAAAAAACAGATTGTAAGAACTTTTTTTTGCAAGTATATAAAAAGGAGGAGAGTAGCTGAAGTAAATGATGGCCCTTTAAAGGCAGAGACAGGAGAAATTATCATGGGGAATGTAGAAATGGCAGATTCATTGAATACAGTAGAAGACACAAATTACAAACCAGAAATAAAAGATAACTAATGAGAATGAGGATCTTTAAGTAATTAATATCAGCAGAGGGAAAGTATTAGAGAATCTTGAAGGACTAGAAGCCAACAAATCCCCAGGATCGGAAGGCATACATCCTAGGGTTCTAAAGGAGGTGGCTGCAGAGATAATGGATGCTCTGGTTATGATATTCCAAACTTCCCTAGATTCCAGAATGGGTGTAATGGATTGGAAATTAGTGAATGTAACACTACTTTTCAAGAAAGGCAGAAGAGAGAAAACTATAGGCCTGTTAGCCTGGCAACAGTCATCGGAAAAACGCTTATTGAAGAAGTCTTAAGAATACACTTAGAAAATCATAGCATTATCAGAAAGAATCAACATGGATTTACAAAAGAGAAATCACGTTTTGACAAATTTATTAGGGTTTTCAGAGGAGGTAACTAGCAGGATAGATAAAATGTGTTACGCCCATGTAATACATCCATGAAGTTATGAAGGAGATGGACACTTTACTTTTAAAAAGCAGAGTGTAAGAGAACAATTTATGTTGGCACAATATGGAGTTCGGGGGTCAGGTGACCT
This sequence comes from Cetorhinus maximus, assembly GCF_964194155.1. Taxonomy (NCBI): domain Eukaryota; kingdom Metazoa; phylum Chordata; class Chondrichthyes; order Lamniformes; family Cetorhinidae; genus Cetorhinus; species Cetorhinus maximus. The sequence goes on along the minus strand of NC_135917.1, from coordinate 12,239,270 downwards.
TCTTTTGTGATTTCTGTGCAGTGACAGGGACTGATTCATGTTGGGCATGTCTCTGGGAAGTCACTTAACATGCAAGCAACCTTCCCCAGGTACTGATGACTGCCCCTCTTCATTTCAATTAAAGAAACAATAGCTGGCTAGACTTGCAGGCCTAATGGAGGTGGAAATATTCACAAGTTATTCATAACTGGAATATTGATGGGGATATCAAACATTTCCCATTGTGTGACAATTATTTAGTCCATCAAGCAATTTGTGTGGACAATGGGGACACTGATACTGTGGTCACATGACAGAAACCAGCTTATGGTCTATTGACTTAGACCTTGAGCAGCCCAAGTCAGTCTGGGAAACAAAGATTAGAGAGGGAAGATATCTTGCCCAGAAAAAAAAGAAGAACCCTGCCTAGAATTTCATCCACAGGCAGAGAAGTGGGGCTATTCTTTACCTTCAAGTTATATCTTCACCCCAGGGACTCGACCACAACTTTGACTGGAAAAGCCAGAAACCTGTTGTTGCATGGAGTAAGCCACTGTGAGCTCACTGCTAGAAACTTCCAACCTCCATTGTCTTCAGTAAGCCATCAGAGGCTCCTCAGGCCTGCAATGTTTCCAACTACCATCTCAAGGATTAATAGTAAAAGTGACTTTTTGAAACCTTTAGGAAATCTAAGTGCATGCTACACCTTTTATAATCATCTTTTCTTATGTGTAAATGTGTAAGTGGGTGCTGTCATGATTACTTTTCAGGTGTTGCATAATTAAACGTTTATTCTTATTATGAGAAAGCCTGTTTTGTGTCTGTTCTTGAAAGTCACAGCACTCAAGGAGTTAAAACACCCTTCTTTAAAGCACATCCTGTTGCTTAGTTGAGAGGTTAAACTAAGAGAAACCATCCCACCATCTCTTCCCTATCTGTAACAAGGGGAACCAGTAGCTGTAGTATACTTGGATTTCCAAAAGGTCTTTGATAAGGCACCACACCAAAGGCAAGATAAGGGCTCATGATGTTGGAGTAATATATTAACATCAAAGTAGGATTGGTTAAAGGACAGGAAGCAGAGCAGGGGACAAACGAGACATTTTCAAATTGGCAATTAACAAGTGGGGTGCTGCAATGACCAGTGCTGGGGCTACAGCTATTTACAATCTATATCTAAACCTTGTGCCGCGACCCCCGATGGGGTTGCAGAGGTCATAGTTGGAGTTGCGAGCTGCCCCTCCTCCAAGACAGCAATGGAGATAGACCAGAGACTCTGGCAGGACAGCCCTGGACCCATTGGATCAATGTCACCAAACAGCAAGGGGCAGGCGGTGAGCCCAAAGTGCCCTTTAACATCAGAAACAACTTTTAGTAGCGAGTGCCAAGCGGCCCCGGGATGTTTGTGCGCTGACTTGGCACAGGCAGAGGCTGGCAAGTGTAACTCGGTCACCGACTGAGTGCGGGAAAAACCGGGAGGTCGTGCGGCTGAGCTAGGAAGGTGAGCGGCAATTTCAAACTTTACTGTGTTTCTGCTCCTGTCTGCCTGAGTATGGGCTCCTCACCCCAGGGTAGTCACTCTGCTTCTCAGGCACCAGCAGCTCGGCCAAAAGGGGAGAGGTGGAGAGAGGTTGGATGAGTGAGTGAATGGGGGGGGGGGTCGGGAAGAGGGACTACAGAGTGGGTGAGTGTGTGTGGAGAGGAAGGTTTGGGAACCGGGGCTGGTGTGTGTGTGTGTGTGTGTGTGTGTGTTTGGTGGGAGGAGAGGGTCTGATTGCAATTTGTGTGTAGGGGGGTGGTGGGGGGAGAGGGGCTTCATTGAGTTTTCTGTCACCAGGGACTCTGGAGAGCTTAGCTGAAACCTAGATGAGTACCTAAAATAATAACATTTTTTCAAAGAACCTTAAAAACTCAGATTTTCATATTTATATGATGTATTATTTTATGTTGATCTATAAAACAGGAATTTTAATAATTAAATACCGGACGTTACTCTGCTGCTTTATTGCTGTTTTGTTTTTGTTGATGTCTGGGGTCATGTTAATTTTCAGGTGTTAAAATGGGGTCACATTGGAAAATAGTTTGGGAAGTACTGCTCTAAATGAATGACTTAGATGAAGAGCCAGAGAGTGATGCATCCCAGTTTGTTGGCAATACAAATCTTGATGGGAGTGGAAGCTGTGCGGAGGATACAAAGAAACTATAAGGTTAAGTGAGTAGACAACATGGGGTTGAATTTTACCCCCTAGTGGGGGTCTTTCCCATTGAGGGGGGGGCACATAAAATGGCATGGGTGCCCATCCCACCACCTTCTCGCCCACCCCTGTGCTCACCCCCATAATACAGGCGGTGGGCGGGAACCGAATTTGGCATCCTGCCCACCATATCAAAATGGCCATTTAATAATACGCTGCTCGCGCCAGGATGCGTTCAGCACGGGCAGCAAGGCGGGAGCGGGAAGCCCGACTTTTAACCTCAAATGGTTAAAGGGCGAGAAAGAAGGGGGTGTTCTCTCTTCAGGGCTGCCCTGGTGGTCGTGGAGTGACCCCCTCCCTCAGACTGTTTCCATTGGAACAGAGAAGATTCAGAGGAGATTGCAGCATCTGCGGAGAGAGTTAGGCCGGAATTTCCTGGCCCCGTCATGGTGGGACCCACTGCTGGCGGGGGAGGGGGATGTGGCAGCCCAGCCCAGCCAAAATCCCTGGAACGCCCTTCCTAACAGCGCTGTGGGTGAGTCTACACCACATGGACTGCAAGACAATGGCTCACCGCTACTCTTCTCAAGGGCAATTAGGGTTGAAGTTGTCCCTCTCTGAGGTGGAAACCCGCTCCATCTGGACTGGGAGGCCTTAGGCCTGAAGTTGGCCTACCCAACAATGCTCAACATCCCAGGATCAAAAGAAAAAAGCCTCCTTAGTATTCCGTGCGGAGCAGGTTCAAGGGGCTGAATGGCCTACTCCTGCTCCTGTTTCTTATTCCTTATGATTTTAGAAGGTCCTGAGGTCTGATCCTTGTTTTAACTCAGCCATCTGACCTCATGCAGAACAGCAATTGCTGCGCTCCGATCGGAGAGATAAAAGGCAGGCAGGGCTCTCACTCCCGTTCACCGATGAGCCATCAGGGATGGAAGTGTGTGTGTGTGTGTGTGTGTGTGTGGATATCGAGTGAGCTCAATTTAAAATCCCCTGTGTCACAGTTCCCCTGCCCGCACTCACTACGATGGAGACTGGTGAACGGTCAAACAAAACCAAAAAATGTTTCAAATCCATCCACATCCCTACGGATGAAAATCAGGAGTAAAGATAGAACATAAACCTTTCATCCAAACTCTGACAGGCAGCCAGCACCTGTAGTACAATGTCCCACTAAGATTCAGAGCCATCAGGAGTGAAGGGGAGAGACTCGAGGGAGACTGGGAAGTAGACATTCATTTCCTGTAACATCTATTGAGTGAGGCTGTTCCCATCGACTGATCTCTGGATATCTGGGGTAGAGCCCACTATGGATTTCTAGCCAATCTGGACACAGTGGGGCCTACATTTAACATTGTGCCCGCGTTTTCGGTTAGTTGCTTGTCAGGTGGCCCCGATGGTCGCCTGAACTGATAATTGGCTTCATTTCATAATGAAAATGAGGAGCCTGTGCTCATTTCCAACCCAGTTTGGTAAATTAGTTTGTCCTAGCTGGGCCTCGTGCTGTGCTAGTTCTGATTAGCATTTCCATGTCTTGGTAAGCAGAGATAGAAAGCATTTCTGCAAAGTTCTCCCGGTGATAAGTCTACGTAGCTGCCTCCTTGTTACCAAATCACCAGCCCCAATGTCCAAATCATTTAGAGGAATGAAGAGTGCAACATATTCAAACTCACCACCGCCCACAAGATAGGACAGGTAGAGAGAGCTGTTTCTGAAGCATACAGTATTCTAGGCTTCATTAATAGGGGCATAGAGTATAAGAGCAGGGAGGTTATGATGAACTTACATAAGACACTGGTTAGACCCCAATTGTGTACAGTTCTGGGCACCACACAATAGGAGAGAGTGCGGAAGAGGTTTATGAGAATGGTTCCAGGGATGGGAAACTTCAGTTATGAGGAGAGATTGGAGAAGTTGGGACTGTTTTCCTTGGAGAGGAGAAGGCTGAGAGGAGACTTGATAGAAATTTTTAAGATCATGAGGGGTCTGGGCAGAGTAGATGGGGAGAAACTGTTTCTGTTTGTAAACGGAATGAGAACCAGGGAACACAGTTTGAAAGTGATTTGCAAAAGAAGCAAATGCGAGGTGAGAAAAAACTTCCTCACACAGCGAGTAGTTAGGGTCTGGAATGCACTGCCTGGAAGTGTGGTGGAGGCAGGTTCAATTGAGGCTTTCAAGAGGGCATTAGATGACTATTTAAATAGAAACAATGTGCAGAGTTATAGGGAAAAGGCAGGAGATTGGCACTAAGTTAAAATGCTCAGACAGCAGGTGCAGACTTGATGGGCCGAATGGCCTCCTTCTGCACTGTAACAGTTCTGTGATTCACATCTCACCAATGTCAAACAGCTTGGTCTCGCTATGCTCCCTGCATTCTATTAGCGGACATATCCCTTTAACCCCTGCAGAAACAGCCCCTTTACAATTATGCGGATTCGTTGTTGTTTTAAGGCTCTCGCCACCTGGGTTAAGCGTCAGCCCTCTTGCCTCTGAGCCAGATAGCTGGGTGTTTGAGCCTTCCTTCCAGTATCTGAGCGCGTATTCCGTGCTGGCGCTCCAGCGAGGTATTCAGAAAGCGGTGTGTGGCCATCGGCATTCATCGTTTGGCTGAGATGTTAAATAGAGGCTTTCCTGCGAAACCGGGTGGACATGGGGGGTCTCCAAGGCACCAGGTCGACAGCACAGCAGCAAGTGCCCCAGGGTGTCCCAGTCAATTCCACGCCCCCCCCCCTCAAATAACAACACAAAAGAAAGGGAGTATGTATTCAGTGGGTCGTTTGGCGCATGCGGGATCTTGCTGTGTGCAAGATTGGCTGAGACGTAGAAGTCACGTGTGCAGAGGGAGCCATGCCGTGGGTGACCCATTGAAAACATAGACGCTGCGGTCAGTATTTTACAGCCCCTCTCACTCGATGGGATATTATGGTCCACCGAACTGAATGGCGATTTAACACATCTACTGGCGTGGAGGGGGCGTGTCACAGCGAGGCCGTAAGGTTATGTACCCAAATGTCTGCTTTGACTGTGACTATCTGAATTTACTGTGGAATATTGGCCAGTGTCAGGTTTCCCCTATTGTGATTCCTGATTGCGGCTTAAAAGTGCTGGAGGCCAGAGTGAGAAGGGAAGCCTGTTCCCAGTAAATTGCTGCTAATATTAGACAGGGGCACGCAGTTCAGTGCGTGAGGGGTTTGAAACTGCCGTGGGGAGTGTTACAGCTGGCCGCACTTGGAAACAAACTGACCTCTGCCCTCGGCGGTCAGTGTGTGGGTTAGGAAGCTGCAGGAACTAACGGCAGAAGTATGAGAAAGTAATACTTTCAACGCAGACATGAGATGTTACAACAAACGCCTACTCTCGAAAAAGGCTGAGAGATTTATTTCCCGTCACTGCACTGTGCTTGGCAGTGCTGCATCAGCCAAGCGATAACATTGCTGAGCCATAGAGAGGGTGGCGAGGTTAGTTTTTAACTCGTGGGCCAGGGTTTTATGGCACCCTGGCATCCCAGCGGAGGAAGTGGCGAGTCATTGAGGCTCCTTCGACAGCACCTTCCAAACCCACGACCACTACCACCTAGAAGGACAAGGGCAGCAGACACATGGGAACACCACCACCTGGAAGTTCCCCTCCAAGTCACTCACCATCCTGACTTGGAAATATATCGGCCGTTCCTTCACTGTCGCTGGGTCAAAATCCTGGAACTCCCTCCCTAACAGCGCTGTGGGTGTACCTACACCACATGGACTGCAGCGGTTCAAGAAGGCAGCTCACCACCACCTTCTCAAGGGGCAACTAGGGGTGGGCAATAAATGCTGGCCCAGCCAGCGACACCCACATCCTGTGAATGAATATTAAAAAAATCTCCATTCAGTTCGGCGGGACTGTAATATCCCAATGGGCGGAGTGGGGGGGCGTAAAATCCGGGCCTTGAGTTGACTATCTCTTTTTACTTGTGTCTTAAACGTTACCTCACGAAGACATGCTAGATATTCCCTTGTTCCTTTGTTTATTAAGATTGGCAATGTGAGGGTCTCATTTTCGCTAAAGTTTATCTATTGCTTTCCAAAAATGCCAACATTTTTTATGTGCATGTCGCCCCCTCCCTGAGGTGATTGGATAAAGAACCAAAGCTAACATGAGAATTATTTTTTTACACAGCAAGCAGTTAGGATTTGGAATACACTGCCAGTGCAGTGAAAGCAGTCTCAGTTGTGGCTTTCAAAATGGTTTTCAACTGGTGCATTCTCCCTGAACACACCTCCGTCTGATCTGGGAGGCCTTGGGCCTGAGGCTGGCCTGAAACATAGGCCCCAGGCCTCATTTGCATTGACTCTGCGGGCTATTGACACCAGTCACACCTCCATAAACAGCTCGCCCATTTCAAGAGCTGAACATGGGGCTGCGAGGGGCACATGGAGCGGCAACCTGGGTGGTGGGGAGGTGGGCCAGGTGGTAATTGGCATATGGTGGTATTTATGGGCAAGTTCTCCTGCTTCTCAACCCACAGCAGCCATTGCTTTCCAAACACTTATAGCAGCCGCTCGGAAACCACTTAAGAATCACGAACTGAACTCCTGCTCTACTCAGGGATAATAATTTTTAACGAAGGGGACAAAAACAAGCCCTTTCACTTGCCTGTCCCTAAATAACCCAGAGATAAACACTCTGAGTTAAGATAATTGGTGCAAAATTGCAATATTCAATCTGGCATTGGTGACCTTTGGCGGAAAGGTTAAGAATCACAGGATACAGATTTAAGGTGATTGGATAAAGAACCAAAGCTAACATGAGAATTAATTTTTTAACACAGCAAGCAGTTAGGATTTGGAATACACTGCCAGTGCGGTGAAAGCAGACTCATTTGTGGCTTTCAAAATGACTTTCAATTGGTGCATTCCCCATGGCAACACCTCTACCAATCAGAGTCCACTTGCCAACCAATCAGCACTCTCTTCTCATACAGTATAAATTGTTGCTGCCGTGACATTTGGCACTCTTGCGAATTGTCCTGATGAGTGCAAGACGAAAAGCTTCAACAAAAAGTGTCTCTTTTTTTCAGCAACACTCAAGTGCTGTACTTCCAAACAACTATTTCAAAAAGGAATTGGAGAAGCACCTTAAACAAAAATGTGCAGTGTAAATGGCGAGGGACGGGGGCTAGTTGTATTGCTCTTACAGAGGGCTCGATGGGCTGAATGGCCTACTCCTGTGCTGTAACCATTGTATGACCTTAGTCATAATTGGGAAAAAGAGGCCTACTTCCTGTCAACAACTGAATCTGCTGTGAATATAATGTTATCCAGAATTAAGGCAAATTGTTCTGACTCAGACTGCATCAGACATGGGGGTTGGCTTTTCAAACAACTCTGAGAACGAGGGTAGACAATGGCTGGAGTCAGCAATTCATGTAGGTCGATGACAGGGCAAACTGGCTTCTATCTTCAACATTCAGCATCAGGTCGAAGGTAAATGGATTGTCTGTACGGGGGTCCACAATGAGGTGCAATCCTTGTTAACACTGCTAGAAGATAGCTGGGCATTCAGGGAGGTACTTACGCAGCCATCAGGGAATGCTACTGATCCCATTAATTCCACAGCACAAACTGTCCGTGAAGAGAGGGGGACTATTCATGCCTTCACTGGCCCGCTGCCAGTGATATGGCTAAAAACCTTTGTCATTGGCTTATGCCAGTAACATAGAATCATAGAGATTCACAGCACAGAAGGAGGCCATTCAGCCCATTGTGTCCATGCTAGCCAACCAGTAACCATCCAGCCTAATCCCACTTTACAGCTCTTGGTCAGTAGCCTTGTATGTCAAGTGCCTGTCCAAGTACTGTTTAAATGTGATTAGGGTCTCTGGCTCTACCACCCTCCCAGGCTGTGAGTTCCAGATCCCCAACGCCCTCTGGGTGACAAAATATTACCCTTGAATCCCCTCTAAACCTCCTACCTCACCCTAAATCCATGCCCCCTGATTATGGACCCCTCAACCAAGGTGAATAACTCCTTCCTATTCACCATACCTGGACCCCTCATATTTTATACACTTCAGTGAGGTCTCCCCTCAGCCTCCTCTGTTCCAATGAAAATAATCCCAGCTGATCCAATCTTTCCTCATAATTAAAATTCTCCAGTCCAGGCAACATCCTGGAAAATCTCCTCTGTACCCTCTCCAGTGCAATCACATCTTTCCTATAGTGCGGTGACCAGAACTGTACACAGCGCTCTAGCTGTGGCCTAACTGGTGTTTTAGACAGTTCCAGCATTACCTCCCAGCTCTTATAGTCTAGACCTCTGCTAATAAAGGCAAGTATCCCGTGTGCCTTCTTAAACACAGTATCTACCTATCCAAGTACCTACAGGGATCAGCGCACACACTCCAAGGTCCCTCTGTTCCTCTACACTTCTCAGTATCCTACTATTTAGTGTGGATTCCCTTTCCTTGTTAGCCTTCCCCAAATGTATTACCTCACACTTCTCTGGATTGAACTCCATTTGCCACTCTTCTACCCACCTGACCAGTCCATCGATATCTTCCTGCAGTCCACAGCTTCCTTCTTCATTATCAACCACACGGCTAATATTTGTATCATCTGTAAACCTCTTAATCATATCCCCTACATTCCAGTCCAAATCATTGATATACACCACAAAAAGCAAGGGACCTCATACTGAGCCGTGTGGAACCCCACTGGGAACAGTCTTCCAGTCACACAAACACCATCGACCTTTACCCTTTGCTTCCTGCCTTGGGGTCAATTTTGGATCCAACTTGCCACTTTGCCTTGGGTCCCACAGGCTTTTACTTTTGTGTCCAGCCTGCCAGGTGGGAACTTATCAAAAGCCTTGTTAAAATCCATATCGACTACATCAATGCATGACCCTTATCGACCCTCCTTACTACCTCCACAAAAAAATCCAATCATATTCGGTCAGACATGACTTTCCCTTAACAAATCCGTGCTGACTGGCTTTAATTTGTGTGTTTCGAAATGAAGGTTTATCCTGTTCCTCAGAAATGTTCCCAATAATTTTCCCACCACCGAGGTTAGGCTGATTGGTCTGTGATCACTCAGCCTGCCCCTTTTTCCTTTTTTAAACAATGGTAGAACTTTAGCAGTCGTCAAGTCCTCTGGCACCACTCCCGTAGCCAGAGAGGATTGGAAAATGATGCTCAGAACATAAACCACAGTGAACCATTCAGTGGACCAGACATTACAGGATATTCTCTCCAGTGGTTTGGCTGTTTGAGGTGGTCATTGCAAACCAGAAAATTCCCAAGTCCCATTCATGGTCTGTGCCAGGGAATTCAGCCAGAATCTACACCTAACCTTGGCACCAGTGTCAGCCTTGACTCATTGGAAAGTACTCTCCTTTCTGTGCCAGAAGATTGTAGGTTCAAGTCCTACTCGAGCCAATTGAATGTAGCATCTAGTTGGATGCTGCCAGTGTAGTACTGAGGGAGTGCTACATATTTGAAGGTGCTGTCTTTTGGATGAGATGTTAAGTCAAAGTTCTGTCTGCTTCCTCTGGTGTATGTTAAAGATCCCCTTGCACTATTTTGAAGGAGAACAGGAGAGTTCTCCCTATTGCCCTATGCAATGTTTAGCTTTAAACAACTTCACAAAACCAGAATGATCTGTTCATGATCTCACTGCTGTTTGGGGGAGCTTGCCGTGTGCAAATTGGCTGCCACGTTTCCTCACATTACAACAGTGACTACGCTTCAATAGTACTTCACTGGGGGAGATGTACTTTGGGACATCTTGAGATTGTGAAACATGCTATAGAAATGTAGATCACTTTATTTTGGCAATTGTTAAGGGAGGGGAAAATTGACCAGCTCCTGCTCCTGGTTCCCACCCAATCACTGCTGATGTAAAGTTTATGAGTTTTTAAAATTCTTTCACGGGATGTGGGCATCGCTGGCTAGACCAGCATTTATTGCCCATCCCTAATTGCCCTTGAGAAGGTGTTGGTGAGCTGCCTTCTTGAACTGCTGCAGTCCATGTGGTGTAGGTACACCCACGGTTGTTAGGGAGGGAGTTCCAGGATTTTGACTCAGCGACAGTGAAGGAACGGCGATATTTTTCCAAGTCAGGATGGTGAGTGACTTGGAGGGGAACTTCCAGGTGGTGGTGTTCCCATGTGTCTGCTGCCCTTGTCCTTCTAGGTGGTAGAGGTCGTGGGTTTGGAAGGATCCTTGGTGAGTTGCTGCAGTGCATCTTGTAGATGATTCCCACTGCTGCTACTGTGCGTCAGTGGTGGAGGGAGTGAGCATTTAAGGTGGTGGATGGGGTGCCAATCAAGTGGGCTGATTTGGATGGTTGTGAGCTTCTTGGGTGTTGTTGAGTGCCATTGAATATCAAAGGGTGTTGGTTGGATTCTCTTGTTGGAGATGGTCATTGCCTGGCACTTGTGAAGCACAAATGTTATTTGCCACTTGTCAGTCCAAGCCTGGATATTGTCCAGGTCTTACTGCATATGGACATGGACAGCTTCAATATCTGAGGAGCCGCGAATGGTGCTGAACATTGTGCAGTCATCAGCGAACATTCCTGCTTCTGACCTTAGGATGGATAGTAGGCTAGTGATGAAGCAGCTGAAGATGGTTGGGCCGAGGACACTACCCTGAGGAACTCCTGCAGTGATGTCCCGGACCTGAGATGATTGAGCTCCAACAACCACAACCATCTTTCTTTGTGCTCGGTATGACTCCAACCAGCGAAGAGTTTTCCCTGATTCCCATTGTGTGAACATCGAGTTAGGTTCAGAGTCAGCCACAATGGCCCTTGAAGCGATTGTACACACGATGTGAGATTATTCATACCGGTGTTTAAATTACGTGTTGTCATTAATATTGACAAGACAGAGTAATTGGATTGAAGCATTCTTGAATGAGATGGGGAGGGCCTTTTCTAGGCAGTGCATGGACATCACTTTCTGGCACAGTCTGTTGAAGCTTCTTCTCATCGATAGTTGGAACACATATCTGTTCTTTTGGGGTGGGTCTTATGTGGTGGCCCCCTTTTTACTCAGGGAATCATCATCTTGCCAGCCGCTTCCTCAAAAAACTCCCAACAGATTTGTCAGATGCAGTTTCCCTTTCATTGAACCTTTTATGGCACTGCATCTATATCCTTGGCGGGACACTCTGGACATTGGCTCTCGGTCGCTGCTTCTTCCCACTGTCCCCTGAACACCTGTCTGGACCTGAGGTGATTGACCTCCAAAAGCCACAACCACCTTCCTTTGTGCTCGGTATGACTCCAACCAGTGGAGAGTTCAACCTGTGGACGCAGGACATTTCTGCTCCCTCCCACCTCCTCCACCAAGGCCTCCAGTGCACCATCCAAAGCCCTTGCTGCGCACTGTCCACCATGGCCAACCAGCCTTTGAGCTTTGACAGCACAGATTCAGCTCACAAAGGACTCCCGCCACTTATTTCAACCACAATACACCCCCCCCCACTTTTCAAAGGTGCAGAACACCTTTGAGTAGTGCCAGCCACTCACAACCTTTGAACTGAATCCCTGCTACCTCTTCATCAGCCAGGGACCACCAGTCACAGAAGGAAATGCAAGAGGAAATTTACCTAGGCCTCTAAGTGGATAGTATTATGACTGGCCCATGGGCGAGGCCCCTCAATTTGTTAACTTCCGAAACGAGACTCCAATTTTGTTATGCTCCTAGGTGAGGTGGAATGAGCCAGTTCCCCTTCTTTATTCAACTCCCTCGGCTGGTCGCAACAAGGTTAATTTAAAAGTGATCCCTTCCCCCCGTGGATAATCTTTCCCAGTCCAAAGGTATTTGTTTTTTTAGAAGGGGCCAACTTAACCAGGCTTTCTCGAATCAAAGAAAGGGTAAGTTTGCTATTTACTAAAAACCCAAGAAAAATAATAACAATATAACACACATGCACACAGATCAGAAATGAGAAGTTAAAAGTCCAAATAAAAGTTAAAAAAAGATATATGAATCAGTCTTTGGCTTGTCCGTGAGGTGTAGAAGGTGAAACGTTGTGGCCGTTAAGTTGGGTGATTCTGGTAGAGCTGGCTTTGGCAGTTTTGCAGTGGGTTTGGAGACACTTGGTTCTGCAGGGTAGCTGAAGAGGCTGTCCAATTTCCTTTTTGATTGTGGCTTCCACAGAGCCTTGCCTCCAGCAACAGAGAGAGAGACAGAGAGAGAGAGACTTTGCCTGCAACTGTAGGGGTGGCTAGTTGGTCTTCTTGCTGTCAAACACACAGCACCAGCACACAAATAAACATTGCACTGCTCTGCAGTTAGCTTTTGAACCCATTTTCCCTTGTGTATTCCTGGAAGGGGAAAAAACGCTGTCTGTTTTCTTTGATCTCCGACCATTTTACACATTCTGAGATATGAATCAACAGGAGATGGATTTTAGATGAGATGTGGTAATCAGCCTTTTGTCTGTGCAACCACAGGAGATTAAAGTTCAGTCTTTTGCATCTTTCCTATCTCCCTTTTAAGTGCCTCTGCTTGAAGAAGGCCATGACACCTTTTCAGGTGCAACATTCCATGTTCTCTCAGGGCAGGTTAATCAGTATAACCCACATAGGAATTTTCCAGAAAGTGGTCATTTTCCATTATCAGCCATCTTTTGCTCGGTAACCTTGCTTGTATTTCTTTAAAGGCACACATGTTTTCCTTAAGAAGTTCAACATGCCCGTAAGTAATTTGTGGCTGTAATTGGCTTTTATGACAATAGGAAGCTGGAAATACGGCTTTCTGTCCTGACTTTCAGTCAACCTTGCCTCGTTTAGCCCTGCTTTTGAACAAAACCAGCCGGAAAATCTCGGCTAGCAGGACTGAGTGATGGGCAGCCATGAGCTTTGAACTTATGATGACCTCCATGCTGATTGCGTCCATCCTACTCTGTAACGAATGACACACGTGTAACTCAGTTTCTCATCCCACGTTTTTTTCTTTTTCGCAATATGTGCAGAAATCTGACTGCCTCTGCGTGATGGTGAGTCAGTGGAATTAGTCTCAAAGGTCCTTGTAGGCCTCTCTGCTCTGCTGTGGTTTGCAGCTGGTTAGTTCTCACTGTGTGTCATAAATCAGCAATTAGGGAATTTTTTCCAAAATATTTAAACATTGGTTCAAGTATTCCCAAAAAAACAGTACTGGTGTCCCTGCCTAGTAACGGCTGCAATTACTAATATCCCTTGTTGTTCTCTCCTACACAAGCCCTTCAGCTGACTTCTTAGCTGAGTGTTCAAACCTCTCCCAGGTCACTGCACTAGAGCACGAGCACATACTTCACAATGGGGCCAGGGAGGACATTCTGAAGCAGCATTGGCTTTCGTTTTAGGGTTTTAATGTGCAACCCTAGTCACTGAACTTCTTCTGAGCAGAGTATACTGAGCACAAGTGAGTGGCCAATCATCGGGGAAGGAAGAGGGGACAGGAGGCAGGGCAGGAACCCCCTGTGAGCATTGAATTGCCCCTGCCAACAACACTGGGGGTGCCAACAATGTGCCATTGCCAGGGCGAAGAGGCGCAAGGGGTTGCCGAAGGTGGCGAGGAGAGTGAACTGCAGCGATGCAGTTGCAATTGCGCTGCTGTAGCCACAGCTGAGAAGTCCCAGGTGGCACCAAGTGCCAGGGTAAGGATCGTGACAGTCTGGATGTCAAAACTTTAGGAGGGAAGAAATCATGGTTCATGTTGGAATCAATGAAATCAAAAGGAATAGAATTGGGACCTTAACAACAAAGTTTCAGGAATTGGTATATTGATGAATGGGTAAGACTTTGTGGGCAAGTATTTTAGGGTTACCCCCAGTGCCATGTGAAAGCCAGTGTAGGAGGAGTAAGGTAGGGGAGTTAAATGCATAGCTGGGGGGATGGTGTCGGAGGGAAGGGTTCAGATTCCTGGGATATTGGGATTAGTTCTTGGGCAGGAGTGGCCTGCACAGGATAAACATAAGGTATATTGTGAAAGGTTACCAAAAATTCCTGCTTTAAAATACTCCAGAAGGGAAATCCTGGCCCATATTTGATGAATAGGTGAAGCAGAGATAATACTAAACCTCTACATGTCATTGGTGAGACCACAATTAGAATAAAGGAGGTGAGATTCAGGGTTCTTCAGTGACAGAGATGCAAAACTCTGGAATAACAGTGTATTCTATTCCAGAAAGCCAGGTGGTGAAGGATAGAACTGGAGCCAATATTTACACACTTGCAAGCTTTTATTTACACAGAGCCACATTCCAAACATGCATCTTTAAACCCAACACCCACAGTTTCAGTTTGCTCCTATGCATAGGAGCTCAACTGAATCCCCAGTTAATGCCCAGCACTTGAATAAAACTAAACACTCAATTACTATACAATTACCAATGTAAACATGACTTAGGCCATTTTGCTAGGATTTCCAAATCTCATCAATCAAACGTATCACAGTATCTTTACAATGCAGAAGGAGGCCATTTGGCCCATCAAGTCTGCACTGGCTCACTGAAAGGGCATCCCACCAAGTCCCACTCCCCTGCCTTATCCCTGTTACCTTGCGCATACTCTCTTTTCAGATAGCAATCCAATTCCCTTTTGAATACCTCGATTGAACCTGCCTCCACCACCCTTTCAGGAAGATTGTTCCAGACTCCAGGCATCCTCTGGGTGAAAATTTTTGCCTCACATCACATTTACTCATTTCGCCCATTATTTTGAATCTGTGCCCTCTAGTTCTTGATGTTCTCTTGAGTGGGAACAGTTTCTCACTATTTACCCTGTCCATACCCCTCAGGATCTTGAATCCCTCTATCAAGTCTCGTCTCAGCCTTCTTTTCTCCAAGGAAAACAATCCCAACCTCCCCAATCTATCCTCATCGCTACAGTTCTTCATCCCTGGAATCATTCTTGTGAATGTCCTCTGTACTCTCTCCAATGCCTTCACATCCTTCCTCAAATATGGTGCCCAGAACTGGACGCAGTACTCCAGATGAGGCCTAACCAGTGTTTTATACAAGTTCAACATGACCTCCTTACTCTTGTGCTCAATGCCCCTATTAATAAAGCCTAAGATACTATATGCTTTATTAACTGCTCTCTCAACATGCCCTACCATCTTCAATTACCTATGTACGTATACACCGAGGTCCCTCTGTTCCTGCACCTCCTTTAGAGGTTCTCCCTTTATTTTATACTGTCTCTCCATATTCTTCCTGCCTAAATGAATCACCTCACACTTGTCTACATTGAACTTCATCTGCCACTTGTCTGCCCAATCCACCAACATGTCTATGTCCTTTTGAAGTTCAAGACTAGCCCCATCACAGTTGACAATGTTTCCAATCTTCGTATCATCTGCAAATTTTGAAATCATGCCCTGAACACCACAGTCTAGGTCATTAATATATATCAGGAGGAGCAAGGGTCCCACCACTGACCTCTGGGGAACTCCACTATACAGCTTCCTCCTATCTTAAAAACAGCCATTTACCACAACTCTTTGTTTCCTGTCACTCAGCCAATTTCTTATCCAAGTGCCTAATTTCCCTTTTATTCCATGAGCTAGAATTTTGCTCACAAGTCTGTTGTGTGGCACTGTATCAAATGCCTTTTGAAAATCCATATACACCACATCAACAGTGTTTCCTTTATCAACCTTCTCTGTTACCTCCTCAAAAACCTCCAGCAAGTTGGTTAAACATGATTTTCCCTTAATGAATCCTGGCTGGCTTTCCTTAATTATCCTGCACTTGTCTAAGTGGCTATTTATTTTGTCCTGAACTATAGTTTCCCTACCACTGACTTCACACTGACTGGTCTGTAGTTACCAGCTTTATCCTTGCACCCCTTTTTGAACAAGGGTGTAACATTCACAATTCTCCAGTCCTCTGGCACCACCCCTGTGTCTGAGGAAGACTGAAAGATTATCACTAGTGCTTCTGCAATTTCCACTCTCACTTCCCTCAGTACCCTTGGATGCATCTTATCCGGTCCTGGCACCTTATTTTAAGTAAAGATAGCCTTTCTAAAACCTCCTTCTTCTCAATTGTAAATTCTTCTAGTGTAACCTCCTCTCTCACCTCGGCCTGGGTAGCAAGTTCTTCCTTTGCAAAGACAGATGCAAAATACTCATTCAACACCTCCACTATTTCTCCAGCCTTCACATGCAAGTGCCTTTTTTTATCCCGAATCGGCCCTACTCTTTCTTTTACCACCCTTTTATTATTCACATGCTTATAGAAGACCCTGGGATTCCCTTTTATGTTCACTGCCAGCCTCTTTTCATGCTCTCTCCTTGCTTTTCTTATTAGTTTCTTCACTCCCCCTCTGGTCCTTCTGCATTCAGCCTGATTCGTCATTGTATTTTCTACCTGATATCTGTTATACACACACTTCTTCCTTTTCACCTTCACCTCAATCTCTCTCATCATCCAGGGCGCTCTGGATTTATTTGTCCTACCTTTCCCTTCAAGGGAACGTACCTTGACATTACCTGCAATACTTTTTCCTGAAGGTGACCCATTGTTCAGCCACCGTCTTTTCTGCCAAAATTTGATTCCAACTCACTCGACTCAGATGCATTCGCATCCCACTGAAGTTGGCTTTCCCCCAATGAATTATCCCTGCTGTGGATTGTTACCTGCCCTTTTCCATGATTAAACTTAACCTTATGATACAATGGTCACTGTCTCCAAGAGTCTCTCCCACTGATGTTTGATCCACTTGCACCAACTCATTCCCCTGAACCAGGTGCAAAAGTCCTTTCGTTGGACCGGAAACATACTGCTGCAGAAAATCATCTTGAACACATTCCAGGAACTCTCACCCCTCTTGTCCCTTTGCACTATGCCCATCCCAGTCTATATTTGGCTAATTGAAGCCCCCCCATTATAATTACTCTATAATTCTTGCACCTCTGTAACTTCTTTGCAAATTTGTTTCTCTACATTCCCACCAACTAGAGTTGGTGGTCTATATATTACACCGATCATTGTTATTGCATCTTTTTCATTCCTTACCTCTAGCCAGAGAGATTCTGTCCTTGACCTATCTGGAACACCATCTCTCTCCAGTACTGTAATGCCATCTTTAATCAATATTGCCACCCCTATCCCACATTTCTTCCTTTCCTGTCTCTCCTAAACACCTTGTACAGTGAATAAGAGGGAGATTCTCCCACCCACCCCAGAAATTCGCCCGAGTGTGTCCAGTTTTGAGGTCCCTGCTTGAGGAAGGATGCCAGGACTATAGAGAGGGTGCAGAAGAGAGTGGCTGTGCTGGCACCAGGGATGAGGGACTTTGGCTATGGAGATAGAATAGATCATTTCACAAGATGGTTAAGGGGAATTTGATTGACGGGTTCAAAGAGGTTTTGATGGAGTAAATCAGGAAAACTATTCCGACTGTTCAGGGAGTCAGTAACTAAAGGGGACAAAAGCAAGATCTTCACCAAATGAATGAAGGGAGAAATTAGGAGAATTTATTGGCACACAGGACATGTCTAGAAGCACTGGGGGAAGCAGTATCCTTAACAACGTAGTAGGGTGGTAAATATCACAAAGATTAAAAGGGACTGGGAAAAGCCTATGGGGGTGGGATGAAGTGGATAGCCCTTTCAGCAAGCTGGTGGAGGCATAATGGGCTGAATGGCCTCCTGTAGTGTAACAGTTTATGGTTCAATTTCCTTGTCTGTTGTACGGTCACCATTGTCACAGTGCAGTCTCTACCCTCAAAGGGTTATATGATGAGGCTAGGTTGAATAGACTAAGCTTGTATTCCCCTGGGTATAGAGGATTAAGGGGTGATCCAATTGAAGTGTTTAAGCTGATTAATCAAGCTAATAGGATAAATACGGTCAGCTGTGGCTCAGTTCATAGCACCCTCGCCTTTGAATCAGAAGGTTGTGGGTTCATGTCCCACTCCCGGAAACCAAGAACTGTGAATGTACTCGAAAGAGTTACATTATTTCCCCTGGTGGAAGAGTTTAGAAGGGCCATAATCTTAAAATTAGAACTAGACTATTCAGAGGTCAGAAAGCCCCCCTTCACACAAAGGGGAACTCTGGAGCTCTCTTCTCCAAAAAGCTGTTGAAGCTGGGGATGGGGTTGGGGGGTGGTGGTCAACTGAGAATTTCAAAACTTTGGGTGGAATCGTCCCAGATTTGCACTAAGTGCGGTAAACAGGCAGGAAAAAGAACGTTATACCCACCAGCCGCAGTGGTAGCTTTTCACCCTCTACCCTTCCAATCATGCATTCACGGGAAGCACACCGTTCTGATGCCAGGTGGGCTCTCATTCTCCCGCCACGCCATCGCCTCACTGCTTCCTCATGCCGGACACCATATTTAAACCACAGCCGTGCACACCCCTCTCAGTGCTTCCAGCCCAGGGCTGCTGCACAAAAGACATAGCCCAAAAGGCAAGAAGGCTGCAGCCCCTCGATTCAGTGACCCGTGCCTGGGATGACCTCTGGAGACCTTTGGAACCTGCCGCGATGTCCTCTACCCCCGCTCTGTCCGCAGGAGGCCTATCAGTCTCACCACTCTGGCTTGGGAGGCGGTGGCAGAGGTGGTCAGTGCCAACGCTGCACAGAAGAGGTTGGCCATCCAGTGCAGATAGAGGATGAATGATCTCATCCGTCCAGCCTGGGTAAGGTAACCATCTCATCACTCTAAACTCACACACTCACAAGCCCATCACACACTCACTGGCATCTCACTCACTGTCAGCTCAAGGGACATCACCACTCACTCTCTCACACACACCCTCACATCTCCATCTGGCCTCATCTCCTCTGGAGGCTGCCTCCTCAGCCCTCACCATCCTGAGGCCACTTGCACAGATCAACATGTGCCCCCCACACACACCCTGGGATACCCTCCTTCCCCAGTACAGCCCTCGCCCTGCAGCCTCTTCCCTTGCCTGAGGCCACTTCTCCCCCTTCCCCAAGCAAGCCCTAGCCCTGCAGACATTGAAAAGCCACCCCCGCCTTATGGCTGGTCTGGTAGGTAGAGACCTGCCCGTGTGCCCCCCTAAAAGTGATGTGGTGCTGCCTGTGAAGCCTGGCGCTGATGACTGCGAGTGCTGCCCGAAGCAAGGTAGGCAAACAAACCTCGAAGTCCCGAGTGAAGTGCAGCTCACCAGGTGCACGCCGCTTATGTACAGTTGTGAAACACGTTGGGTGTGCGATCGCACTGACATGCCTGGATGATCCAGTGTGTGGGGGGGATGGTTCTGGCAGGCAGGGGTTATAATGAGATACTGAAGTATTACAAGGAGGCTCCCGACATCCAATGGTGGAAAACATGACCCGTCATTGATGGGCAGAGCAGACGATTGCAAACTGGTTTTCACGACGGCATGAAACTGATTTTTGGCCTTCCCGCCATATAGTCCGCTCACGCCCGCCATGATGCCCGACACCAGCAGGCACAGAAAATTCCGCCCTTAGATTCATATATTGAGTATAAACACTTACGGAACCAAGGTGGGTAGAATGGAGTCAAAATATAGATCAGCCATGATCTAATTGAATGGTGGAATAGACTCAAGGGGCAGAATGGCCTCCTCCTGTCCCTGTGTTCCTCACTAGGTATAATTCCACAGGCATTGGCAACATTGGCTTCCTCACAGAGTCTAAACAGCGAGGGTTAATGTATGAGGCTACTTGTAGCTTCAGATCTGGGGCTTTAACCGAGATCAGCTACCTCAACACAGGCTACAAAATCAAACCTGGGAGCCTATGGTCAGGACCGGGGTGGGTGAATCAAAACTCAGATCCTCTAAGGACTTTGTATTAAACGTGTTTCATTCAAAGAGGCTCAACCCTTTCAGTTGTATTTTCCGAAACATGCCTAACCTGCTGGTTGATTTCTCACACACTTACAGAAGCATGGGATGTAGAATTTCCCAAAGGAATGCACTTGGAATAAATGATCAAATTCGCTTAGAGAAAGCAGTAAGGGAATGTTTGAGCTATTTGTCAACCGCTTCTTGTTTGCTGACAGTTGCTCTCATTATTGTTTTGTTCTTAGCACCATTAACCGCATCCTCATACTGACCCCAAGGAGATTCCCCAGTGGGAATTACTCTGAGGAGAATAAGAGGACCAACAGAGGGATGCCAAGTGTGTACAACTCACTGATACCCTCATGCCCATTTCTGTAAACAGAGGGGAACTTCTCTGACCTTGGCAGACGATTAGTGCTGGTAGAGGGACCTATTCCCAGTGAAGGCTGGCACAGCATGTCTGATCGCTTCAGTTGGAGCACCTCAAACCTGGCACCTTCGGGAACAAGGCCGTGCCGGGTTTCGGGTCTTGCCGGATTGCGGGTCAGGTGGCTCGGACCATGGGCAACTCAGGTCAAGCCGGGTCAGGTGGAGTCAAGGGTCGCTTGGAGCGTGGGGTCGAGTGGCGCGTGCAGCGGTGAAGCCAATAACTAGCCTGGAGCGACACCACGCCAATGCAGCCCCGAGCCGAATTGTTCAGGTCAGTTGTTTTTTTTTAATTTTATTCTATCAAAATTGATGCAAGGAACATTATAAAAGTGCCGGTTTTTAGACATCATCAGTAGCCAGATCTAGGTGTATTCGAATTTCGAATTGCAATGATTGGGCTCCTTCAGAGGAGATTCAAGCATGATTGGTCATTCTTTACATGCTAAGATGGCCAATAGTCACACCCAGCAAGATGGCACCAATCGAATGCAGCAGCTTTTCCTAACAGCTCCTTGACAATGACTGTAGGGAACCTCCCTCTGAGAGACAGTGTCAGCGAGGAACTGAATGCAGAGCCCTGCCATCTTCAGCCAACCACCATGCAGCACAGAGCTGGCATTGCCAGCTCATTCGTACACCCATGCGGGCATGCCGCGAAGCTGGGCGTTAGGATGGTGCCATGCAGTGCCACAAAGGCCCAGTGCCTCTGCCGTCACTGCAGTCACCTCATAAAGCATCACCACCATCGCCACACGCAGCACCCCACCACCGCAGTCACTCCCCAGATACTGAAGCAGCCCCGTGTCCAAATGCAGCAAGACCTGGACAATATCCAGGCTTGGGCTGACAAGTGGCAAGTAACATTCGCGCCACACAAGTGCCAGGCAATGACCATCACCAACAGGAGAGAATCCAACCATTGCCCTTTGATGTTCAATGGCATTACCATCGCTCAATCCCCCACTATCAACATCCTGGAGGTTACCATTGACCAGAAACTGAACTTGACTAGCCATATAAATACTGTGGCTACAAGAGCAGGTCAGAGGCTGGGAATCCTGCAGCGAGTAACTCACCTCCTGACTCCCCAAAGCCTGTCCACCATCTACAAGGCACAAGTCAGGAGTGTGATGGAATACTCTCCACTTGCCTGGATGAGTGCAGCTCCGACAACACTCGAGAAGCTCCACACCATCCAGGACAAAGCAGCCCCACTTGATTGGGACCCCATCCACAAACATTCACTCCCTCCACCACCGACACACAGTAGAAGCAGTGTGTGTACCATCTACAAGATGCACTGCAGCAACTCACCAAGGCTCCTTCAACAGCACCTTCCAAACCCACGACCACTACGAGGAGTTCACAGATAGAAGGAAACTGCTCGTGGAAAAGCCAGTCACTGGGAGATGTGCAGAACAGGGAAAGGAGATGCTAAATGAGTTCTCAGAGACCGAGAGACAGGGCGAATGAGGAGGAAAAGGAGCCAAAAGATGATGATGGCCAGAATGTTATGCCCCACGGGCGGACGCGTGCCTGACCCGAATGGGCGTGAAGTCGCGCGCGATGACGTCAGGCAAGCGCCCCGATGTCATCACGCACCCGCGCGATATTTCGCTCGGTGGGCAGGCGCAAAAGTCGGAAGAGCGCCCACCGACAATTAAGAGGGCATTTAAGCCCATTAAAGGCCCAATTGTCAGCGAGTTTTTGTGGCCCGTCCAACTTTATGGTTGGTGGTCGGGCCAATTGGCTGGAACCTGGTCCAAGGATGGGATGAAATCTCCATTAGGATTTAAACATCTGGGGACTGTTTTTTTATGGGGTCTGCTTTTAGCTGCTTGATTGTGCTGCACGGACTCATTTTGCAGCTTTTTTGTGCTTGTTTTTTTATTACTTTGCGGCCTGCAGCTCCCTGAGGCACCTGTCTGCCTTCAGGGAGCTCTCTCGAAGCGCTGACCCACGCCCGCTATGATGGAGGCGCCCGCCCTCTTCCCGGCGCCACCGGCAGTGCTGAGCCTCTCTCCGGGCACGTTTCGCACTGGCTGGCCAGCGTAAGATGGCGGTCAGCGGCCGATCGCAGGCGGAAGCGCATTTCGCGTCCGCTTCGGCGGGTGGGGCCCGCCGCTCGCAAAACCCACGCCGACGAGTTCGAGAGCGCCGTCGGCGTAGGAACCGGACGACTGCACGAAATGGACGGACGCAGCAGTTCCCAGGGAAGAGAACTTTCCCGCGGACAGGCACAGCGCACACCTCCCCCTGAGGCACCACCTTCTGTTTCAAAGCAAAACACTGCGGATGATGGAAATCTGAAACCAAAACAGAAAATGCTGGGGAAAAACTCAGCAGGTCTGGCAGCGTCTGTGGAGGGAGAAACAGAGTTAACGTTTTGAGTCCGTGTGACCCTCCTGCATCTTTTGTTCCTCCTCTCACCCTGTCTCCATTCCCTTCAGCCCTGGACGGCTAATTCTTCTGTCAGTCCATCTCTCCGGCCTTCCGCCCTATCGCAGACCTTCCATTTGCCCCTGTCCCACCCGCCCCTTGCTTAAACGCTATTACAGCTCTCACTGTTCCCAGTCCTGATGAAGGCTCACAGAGCTGAAACTTTAACTCTGTTTCTCTCCACAGATGGTGACATAACCTGCTGAGGATTTCTACTGTTTTCTGCCTTTTTTTCAGTGCTCCTGTTAAGGCCTCACCTACGCCCTGTATCATGGTAGTAAGATTTCTTTACCCTAATTGCTTGCCGAGCCTGCATGTTAACTTTATCTGCTTTGTGTACGAGGACACCAATGTCCCCCTGGATGCAAACGTTTCCCCAGTCTCTACACCATTCCGAAAATATTCTGCTCTTCCATATTTCCCTTCAAAGTGAATAACTTTGCAATTCTCCATATCATATTCCATCTGCTGTACTATTGCCCACTCACCGAACCCACCTCTATCCTCTTGCAGGCTATTGGCATCCTCCTCACAACTGTTTTCCTACCTAGCTTTCCATCATCAGTAAGTACAGATGCATCACACTGTGCCCAAGCACTGATCCGTGTTGTACCCCACTAGTTACAGCCTGCCAAACTCAAACTGCCCTCTTTACTCCTGCTCTCCATTTTCTGCCCATTAACCAATCCTTAATCCATGCGAATCCCATGAGTCCTAATATTGTGAAATAACCTCTTGTGTGTGGCACCTTATCAAATGTTTTTTGAAAATTCAAATACGCCACATTTTCTGGGTCCCCAACTAGTTACAGCCTCAAAAACCCAAACAGATTTGACGAACATGATTTCCATTTCATAAATCCATGTTGATTTTGCCCAATCATATCTCATCTTGATGGAATCCCTCTGGAGTCTCAATAGTGCCTGATTGAGGTCTCACTGGAGCTTCCCTGGGCTTTCATTTGGTTCGCCCTGGATCTCACTGGAGTCTCACGAGACTCTGTGTGGAGTCTCACTGGAGCCTCCCTGGAATCTCACTGGAGTCTGTGTTGGGTCTCTTTGGAGTCTCATAGGAGACTGCATGGGGTATCGCTGGAGTCACTTTGGGCTTGCCTGGGGTCTCAATCGAATATCACTGGACTACAAGCTTTCTCATATTGCAACAAAAGTATCATTTTTTCAGATATAATCCGAGGCACTGAGTTTCAGCAAGTGTGTTCAACCGTGGAGGCATCGCGTCCAGGTCCAATTCTAGCCGCAATTCTGTGCAGTCTGTTGATCAAGCCAGGGTCTTTCTGTCCTACAGTCAGTGATGCCTTTACCCATGAAGGACACCTATTCTTTTAGTTAACTTTAATATTGAACATCTTGAGTTCAGCAGACAGAGGGGGTTCTATGAGACTCAGTAAGAGGCTTACCGTTGCAGACTGTCAAAATAATGCCAAACTTCTGTGACAGAGACGCAATAAATGGCACAGCTTTCACTTTGTGTAAGGTAGTGTAAACATGTTCTTGTCAAATTACAGACAGCTTGTGATGTTTAGAGCTGATGAGGGCCCTCTGTTTGATCAGGGACTGCTCAAGGAGCTCATGATTTCAGTTGAGGTTTTGCAAGTTTGACAGTTGAATAAAAATTGCACTGGAATACCACTTCAGAGAATTTAAGCGTCAGGAATAACAACGGTAATCAGTAATATCTAAATGATTCCCCAAGCCTTTTGCTCCTCACTATTCATCATTAGAAGTGGTGAGGACTATAAAACTAGCAGTCACAATGAACAAAACCTACCCCACTCCAGCACCAGCTCACAGCAGTACATGTATGTGTGAGGGTTATTAGGACATGATCAAAAGCACATGGGGCTTCCCAAAATAGGTTCAGAACAGTCAGGCCATTACAGAGGGACAAATTGATACTTGGAATGCTGACAGAGAGGCTGAGATAAACCCAGAAAAGATCACCAAGAGTGGCAGAGGGCCTGCACATTGTCACATTTTATTCAGCTGCCCTCTTTCATTTCAAATTTTTGTTCATTTTTCACCCGTCCCCAATTTTCAACCTTCGCCCATTCCCACCCATTCCTCATTCTCACCCATCCCCCATTCTCACCCTTCCCTCATTGTCACCCATTCCTCAATCTCTCCCTTCCCCCATTCTCACCCATTCCTCATTCTCACCCTTCCCCCATTCTCATCCCCCATTCTCACCCATTCCTCATTCACACCCTTCCCCAATTCTCTCCCTTCCCCCATTCTCACCCATGCCTCATTCTCTCCCTTCCCCCATTCTCACCCATTCCTCATTCTCACCCATGCCTAATTCTCTCCCTTCCCCCATTCTCATCCTTCCCCCATTCTCACCCATTCCTCATTCTCACCCATCCCCCATTCTCATCCTTCCCCCATTCCCACCCATTCCTCATTCTCACCCACCCCCCATTCTCATCCTTCCCCCATTCCCACCCATTCCTCATTCTCACCCATGCCTCAATCTCTCCCTTCCCCCATTCCCACCCATGCCTCATTCTCTCCCTTCCCCCATTCTCACCCATTCCTCATTCTCACCCTTCCCCCATTCTCACCCATCCCCCATTCTCACCCTTCCCCCATTCTCACCCGTTCCTCAATCTCTCCCTTCCCTCATTCTCATCCTTCCCCCATTCTCACCCATCCCCCATTCTCATCCTTTCCCCATTCTCACCCATTCCTCATTCTCACCCATCCCCCATTCTCATCCTTCCCCCATTCTCACCCATTCCTCATTCTCACCCTTTCTCCATTCACACCCTTCCACCATTCTCACCTATTCCTCATTCTCACCTTTCCCCCATTCTCACCCATTCCCACCCTTCCCCAATTCTCACCCATTCCTCATTCTCACCCTTCCTACATGTTCACCCTTCATTCATTCTCCCCCTTCCCTCATTCTCACTCCTCCTTCATTCTCACCCTTCCCCCATCCTCACCTTCCCCCATTCTTAACCACCCCCATCCTCATCCTTCCCTCATTCTCACCCCTCCCTTAGCCTCACCCCTTCCCCACCCTCACCCCTCCCCTAATCTCACCCCTCCCCCAGTCTCACCGCCCCCCCACCACCCCTGCTCCCGGTCTGGCTTTGATATTCCTATGTTCATCATTTAGCTTTTGTCTGTTAACTTGCACTGGGTGACAGGGAGAGTCTCCACTGGGCAGTCCTGGGGAAGAACATCAAATATATCTTATAAATCAAACGCTATTTAAATTTAAATCTCACGCTATTTAAAGAATAATGCAATTTATAAGGCATGGGCCTGATGAGGTTATGGGTTATGCTGTGCCAGCATTTTGAGTATTAAAACCTGTCTGAAAAGTCACGGCAAACAAGCCCTAAGTGAGCAAAAGTTCATTGGCAGGTCAGTTCCTGTGGTTTTAGAAGAAACTGGGCGTGATTGAACTATCTGACAGCATGCAATCTTGATTCTTCCACAGGGAACATCTTCAAGCACCATTGTGTTCAGAATGGGGGCATGAGTCTGGAACTATTCGATCACCGCTCCAGGCCAGTTGATGCCCTCCTTCGAAACCAGCCCAGGTTAGGGACATGCTCACCGGCACAAGCACACGCTCCACTTGTCAGACTGCTTGTGGGAGGCACACAATCGCTTGAACCATTGCACCGCAGAGAATTAAAATGATTTGGCACTGGAATTCTGCACATTCTGCGCCTCGACTTATGTTTTTACAATGTCTTTTCGCCCTTTCCACTTGAGATATTTTTGGCTCTTGTATTTCAGATCTCACAGCTGATCCCTTTGCTCTCACATTCCAGTGTCTTCCCTAGCAGAGCAAACTCAGGAAAAGAGTACAGAACACTTATGAATTTCTGTTAGGATTTAACTGCCAGACAATGTATTCGATAGCTGTAGTGCAGATAGTAGTAGCAACACTATTTAAAATGTTGCTTTAGGAAATAATTAATATTCCATTACTTCAAATGTTAAACCATACCATGATCAGTATTTTATACAGGCCCAGATTTTGCTTGAGTGGGACATTTTGCGGCAAACCCCATTCAACGCACATTTGGGTTGAAAATGGAATAAAACTGGAAAATATTTGAAACACTCAGTAGGCCTGGCAGTGCCCGAGGAGAGAGAAACAGAGTCAATTGTCCAAGTCGGCGACCTTTCACCAGGATTTTAGAATGTCTCGCTCAGCTGTGTGTTGCTGGCTGTGCGAGCTGGGATGGGAGCAGTGCAGTGAGGATCCTATCTGGACCCTTTGTGAATGAGCTGTGAGACTTAAAGCAACTGAGGGAGGAATGAGAAGGAAGGGGAACGAGAGTCAAATCAGGTGCAGAGAGAGGAATAAAGGAAGGGAAAGAAAGATGGGATTAAGAGAGAGAAAATAAGGATGCAACCCTAACACAGCAGCATTTTAGCCAATGGATTAAGCTGGGTCATGAAGTCCATCAGTGGTGCTTTTTTTAAACTCTCCACGTACCCTGACAAAATTAAATAAGCTGATCCCAAGCGAAACCTGTGGCAATCGTGCTTTATTTTATCACAGCTCCAATTCTCATTGTTATGCTCATGTCAGATATTTTAAAAAGACAGTTTTTATTTTGAGACAGGCTAAAGTGATTTCAAATCTCCAGCAAGATGGCCAAATCTAATTACATCACTACATCAAAGACAAGACTATGAATTCCTTTACAGATGCCAGCTTCCCTGGGAATTTGTAAATAGCCCTCTTCCTGCCTTATTAAAGATATCTATGGAGGCATCCACAGCATTCAACAATAAAAAATGAACCATTCAAAGGTTGATTGCTTGGACAAAAGGCATTGATTTTTTCTAAGATAGCTGTCCAAGCTAATCAAGTTATCATTGGAAAATTCAATTATTTTTTGAAATGCTGGCAGTTGGAGAGAGGTCACATGACAAACCAAGTGTGTGTTTGATGAACGCGCTTGGGGCAGAACATCAGCAGCAGTTGAGTGAAGGAAAGCCTCCTGCTTTTTCTCTCTCCATCTAAAGACTGAGGCCTGTCTCTGAAATTTGATTGTGTTTCCATTGCTGCATTGGACAGAGAGTTTTTAAAGAAAGACTACAGTTTTACAGAAGTGTCTCCAGAGAAGAAATATACCAGCTACATCTTTAAATCGGAAGCATCAAGGCCATCGGATCCTATCTGCAGCTGGACAGCAACCTGCAAACTGTGAACTTCCTTTACTTTTATGAACTCTAATTTGACCAAATCCATCCTCCTGTATTCGGTAATCTGTATTAAAGCGTGTGTGTGTGTTACTGCATGTGTGAGTATGGTGTTCAAGTGTGTGTGTGTGAGTGTGTGTGTTACTGCATGCATGAGTGTGGTGTTCAAGTGTGTGTGAGTGCATGTATGTGTTATTACATGTGTAAGTGTGGTGTTCAAGTGTGCGTGTGTGTGTGTGTGTTACTGCATGTGTGAGCATGGTGTTCATGTGTGTGTGTGTGTGTGTATGTGTGTGTTACTGCATGTGTGAGTGTGGTGTTCAAGTGTGTGTGTGTGTTACTGCATGTATGAGCGTGGTGCTCAAGTGTGTGTGTGTGTGTGTGTGTGTATGTGGGTGTTACTGCATGTGTGAGTGTGGTGCTCAAGTGTGTGTGCGTGTGTGTGTGGGCGTGTGTGTGTATGTGTGTGTTATTGCATGTGTGTGTGCGTGTGGTGTTAAAGTGTGTGTGTGTGTGTGACTCTGTGTGTGTGTGTGTGTGTGTGTGGTGTTCAAGTATGTGTGCGTGCATGACTGTGTGTGTGTTTATGTGTGTGTGTGACTGTGTATGTGTGTTTGAGTGTGTGTGTGTGTCTGTATCTGTGTGTCTGTGTGTGTGCCTGTGTGTATGTGTGTATTATTGCATGTGTGAGTGTGATGTTCAAGTGTGTGTGTGTGTGTGTGTGTGTGTGTGACTGTGTGTGTGTGTGTGTGTGTGTGTGACTGTGTGTGTGTGTGTGTGTGTGACTGTGTGTGCGTGTGGTGTTCAAGAGAGTGTGTGTGGCTGTGTGCGTGTGTGTGTGTGTGTGTGTGCGTGGTGTTCAAGTGTGTGAATGTGTGTGTGTGGTGTTCAAGTGTGTGAGAGAGTGTGTGTGATTATGTGTGTGTGTGTTCAAGTGTGTGAGTGTGTCTGTGTGTGTGGCATATGTGTTTGTGTGCATGTGTGTGTGGTGTTCGACTGTGTAACTGTGTGTGTGTGTGGTGTTCAAGTGTGCGTGTGTATGTGACTCTGTGTGTGTGTGTGTGTGTGTGTGTGTGTGCGTCTGTGACTGCGTGTGTGTGTGTGACTGTGTGTGTGTGTGTGTGTGAGTATGCACGTGGTGTTCAAGTGTGTGTGTGTTTGTGGTGTTCAAGTGTGTGAATGTGTGTGTGTGGTGTTCAAGTGTGTGCCTGTGTGTGTGGTGTTCAAGTGTGTGCCTGTCTGTGTTGTGTTCAGGTGTGTGACTGTGTGTGTGTGTGTGTGTGTGTATGTGTGTGTGTGCGTATATGTGTGAGTACGTGTGTGTACACAAGTGAGTGTGTGTTACAGAAGGCAGGTTGTATTTTTTATATTTTACCCGGTCAGTTTCAGTGTAATAAAACAAAACTCTTACTTTGTTAAGCTCAAGAAAGCCTTTCTGACTACTCTTTTATAATCACAGCGTGGAAACAGTTAACTACACACTGAATTGGCAAGTATAGCCCCTGTAAAACTAAAAAAAACCTTGTTGCAGTCAAACAAGAAGAGGGGAGCCCTTTGGACCCTCCTCATCTGGCTGTAACACCATTGGGGAATAATGGAATCCATTCCTTTTGCTGTAGTGCTAGGAATGTTTGTGTCAGATTGTTATAACCTTTTATAATTTTTATGTGGCTATGTAAGTGTGTAGGGGGCCTGTCAGCTTAGATGGCTGATGTGTGAATAATGCCAACAGCAGGGGGTTCGATTCCCATTCTGGCTGAGGTTGACTTGGGGCTGCCCCCTCACCCTGCCCCTCAGAGCGCAAGGCGATGGCAAACCAGCACCGACAAAGTCTGCCAAGAAAACAGCCCAGGATGAAGCATCAGCAAACAATGAGCCAAGAACCTGCCTTCGGGCAGAACACAGATGATGAAGATGATGATGCATGTGTGTGTGTGTGTGTGTGTTACCAGAGAATGACATTGAAGGAGACATTATAAGTGATTTAAATCTATTAGATGTGCTTGGAGTGAAGGAATTCACAGAGATGATGAAAAGGCAGGCATTGCCTACCTATCTAGAAGACAAATGGAAGCCTAATGCTTTCTTCTTTCTCCTGCTGAGGTGCAGAAGCACAGGGACCTGGTGTAAATGTGCATACGTGGCAGGGCAGGTTGAGAGAGGGGTTAATAAAGCACACAGTATCCTGGGCTTATAGGGGCATAGAGTACAAGAGCAAGGAGGTTATATTGAACTTGTATAAGACACTAGTTCGGCCTCAGCTGGAGTATTGCATCCAGTTCTGGGTGTCAGACTCTGGGAGGGATGTGAAGGCATTGAAGAGAGTGCAGAAAAGATTCACGAGAATGGTTCCAGGCGTGAGGAACTTTAGTTATGAGGGTAGATTGGAGAGGTTGGGACTGTTCTTCTGGGAGAGAAGAAGGCTGAGAGGAGATTTGATAGAGATGTTCAAAATCATGAGGGGTCTGGACAGAGTGGATAGAAAGAAACTGCACCCACTTGTGAAAGGGAGAGGGCACAGCTTTGAAGTAATTGGGAAAAGAAGCAATGGCAACATGAGGAAAAAGTTTTCCCCGCGGCGAGTGGCTCAGGTCTGGAATGCACTACCCGAAAGTGTGGTGGAGGCAGGTTCAATCAGGGCATTCCAAAGGGAATTAGACTGTTATCTGAAAAGGAAGAATGTGCAGGGTCACGGGGAGAAGGCGGGAGAATTACACTAGGTGAGTTGCTCATTCAGAGAGCCAATGCAGACACGATGGGCCAAATGGCCTCCTTCTGTGCTATAACCGTTCTGTGATTCTGTGATCTTGTGTGTGTAGGGACAGGAGGACCTGGGGGTGCATGTGCATAGATCTTTGAGAGTGGCAGGACATCTTGAGGGAATAGTTAGCAAAGTATATGGGATCTTGAGCTTCATAAATAGAGGCACTGAGTGCAAGAACAGGGGAGTTATGCTGAACCTTTCTAAAGCTCTGGTTAGGCCATGACTAGAGTATTGTGTCCAGTTCTGGTCACCACACTTTAGGAAGGATGTGAGGGTCCTTGAGAGGGTGCAGAGGAGATTTACCAGAATGGTTCCAGGGATGGGGGATTTTAGCTACAAGGTTAAGCTGGAGAAGCTGGGGTTGTTCTCCTTGGAGCAAAGGAGATTGAGGGGAGATTTGATAGAGGTGTACAAGGTTATGACAGGTTTGGATAAGGTAGATAAATAAAAGCTGTTTCCATTAGCTGATGGTACAGGAAGTGGGCAATACAGATTTAAGGTTTTGGGCAAGAGATACAAGGGGATGTGAGGAAGAACTTTTTTACACAGCGAGTGGTAGTGACCTGGAACTCGCTGCCTGTGAGGGAGGTGGAAGTGGAGATGATGAATGATTTCAGAAGGAAATTGGATGGGCACTTGTGGGAAATAAAGTTGCAGGGCTATGGGGATAGAGCAGGGGAATGGGACTGGCTGGATTGCCATACAGAGAGCCAGCATGGACTCGATGGGTGAATAGCCTCCTTCTGTGCCATAATGCCTCTGTGATTCATCCATCACCATTCCTGGGAACGTCATGTCCCACTGACATATCCCTCACTCTAACATGACCATCAACTCAAGTGACCAACCCTGGTTCAATGAAGAGTGTAAGGAGGGCATTCCAGTAGCAGCACCAAGACTTATAAATGAGATAGGTGAAGTTACAGCACAGGATTTTGTGCATGATAAACAGCATAAGCAGCAAGTGATGGACAGAGCTAAGCGATCCCACATCCAACGGATCAGATCTAAGCTCTGCAGTCCTGCCACATCCAGTTGTGAATGATG
Source organism: Cetorhinus maximus (assembly GCF_964194155.1). NCBI lineage: Eukaryota > Metazoa > Chordata > Chondrichthyes > Lamniformes > Cetorhinidae > Cetorhinus > Cetorhinus maximus. The sequence continues at coordinate 12,207,458 of NC_135917.1, read as the reverse complement.
GTGGACAATTAAACAACTTACTGGAGGAGGAGGCTCCACAAATATCCCCATCCTCAATGATGGAGGAGCCCAGCACATCAGTACAAAAGATAAGGCTGAAACATTTGCTACAATCTTCAGCCAGAAGTGCTGAGTGGATGATCCATCTCGGCCTCCTCCAGAGGACCCCATTATCTTGAATGCCAATATTCAGACAATTTGATTCACTCCACATGATATCAAGAAACTGCTGAAGGCACTGGATACTGCAAAGGCTATGGGCCCTGACAATATTCCAGCAATAGTACTGAAGACTTGTGCTCCAGAACTTGCTGCACCCCTAGCCAAGCTGTTCCAGAACAGCTACAACAGTGGCATCTACCCGGCTATGTAGAAAATTGCCCAGGTATGTCCTGTACACAAAAAGCAGGACAAACCCAAACCGGCCAATTACCACCCCATCAGTCTACTATCCATCATCAGTAAAGTGATGGAAGGGGTCATCAACAGTGCTATCAAGCAGCACTTGCTTAGCAATAACCTGCTCACTGACACCCAGCTTGGGTTCCTCCAGGGCCAATCAGCTCCTGACCTCATTACAGCCTTGGTTCAAACATGGACAAAAGAGCTGAACTCCCGAGGTGAGGGGAGACTGACTGCCTTTGACATCAAGACAGCATTTGACTGAGTGTGGCATCAAGGACCCCTAGCAAAACTGGAGTCAATGGGAATCAGGGGGAAAACTCTCCACTGGTTGGAGTCATACCTAGCACAAAGGAAGATGGTTGTGGTTTTTGGAGGTCAATCATCTCAGTCCCAGGACATCACTGCAGGAGTTCCTCAGGATAGTGTCCTCGGCCCAACCATCTTCAGCTGCTTCAACAATGACCTTCCTTCCATCATAAGGTCAGAAGCAGGGACGTTCACTGATGATTGCACAATGTTCAGCACCATTCGCGACTCCTCAGATACTGAAGCAGTCCATGTCCAAATGCAGAAAAACCTAGACAACATTCAGGCTTGGGCTGATAGTAAAATTTGTGCCAGCAAGTGCCAGGCAATGACCATCTCCAACAAGACAGAATCCAACCATCGTCCCTTGATATTCAAAGGCATTACCATCACTGAATCCCCCACTATCAACATCCTGGGGGTTACCATTGACCAGAAACTGAACTGGACCAGCCATATAAACACTGTGCCTACAAGAGCAGGTCAGAGGCTGGGAATTATCCAGAGAGTAACTCACCTCCTGACTCCCCAAAGCCTGTCCACCATCTACAAGGCACAAGTCAGGAGTGTGATGGAATACTCTCCACTTGCCTGGATGAGTGCAGCTCCTACAACACTCAAGAAGCTCGACACCATCCAAGACAAAGCAGCCCACTTGATTGGCATCCCATCCACAAACATTCACTCCACCACCGACGCACAGTAGCAGCAGTGTGTACCATCTACAAGATGCACTGCAGGAATTCACCAAGGCTCCTTAGACAGCACCTTCCAAACCCACAACCACTACCATCTAGAAGGACAAGGGCAGCAGACACATGGGAACACCACCACCTGGAAGTTCCCCTCCAAGCCACTCACCATCCTGACTTGGAAATATATCACCGTTCCTTCACTGTCACTGGGTCAAAATCCTGGAACCAAAACAGAAGATGCTGGAAATCCTCAGCAAATCATTCAGGATCTGTGGAGAGAAACAACGTCCAAACCGACCTTTCATCAAAACTGGGTGAGTTGGCGTGGCTTAAGGGAGAGGTTGAGAGTGTGCATGTGGCGGCGCAGGGCATTGAGAGTGCATCTTTAGGGTGCAGCACGAACAGCATTTCAAGGAGTTCTGGCCATCTTGGAGATATCAGTAATCATGACAGGAAGCGTTGATTTTAAACAGGAATCCACGCGGAATAAATTGGAACCAGAGACAGTTGCTGATGAAGGAAATGAGGCAATGGTGGAAGCTGTTTTTTACTTAGATGTCTGATCAAACCCAAGAAGAGAAATAGAAAGCAAAGGAGGCGAATAGAGTCGAAGAGACAAACAGAAAATCCCATAAGAGAGAAGAGCAGGAGTTCTTTTGAGGCAGGCATTCCTGGAAGAGAAGCGACAGTGAATTGAACACTAAAATAAAAGCAAAAATACTGCAGATACTGGAAATCAGGAATTATAAAAAAAAGTTCTGATGAAAGATGGTCTCGATCTGAAACCTTGGGGGGAATTTTCCATCCGGGAAGCTAAGTCTGGTGGTGGAAGCAAAGGTTGCAGTGACTTCCACTGGAGAGTGGGGGTTGCTGAACACGCGAGATCTTGCGCTGTTCAGCTCATGAATTATACAACCGTGAGGAGCACGTCAAAAATTGTGGCAGGACGGGCAGGGTTTTTTTTTATTCGTCCACGGGATGTGGGCTTCGCTGGCTGGGCCAGCATTTATTGCCCATCCCTAACTGCCCCTTGAGAAGGTGGTGGTGAGCTGCCTTCTTGAACTGCTGCAGTCCGTGTGCTGTAGGTGTACCCACAGTGGTGTTAGGGAGGGAGTTCCAGGATTTTGACCCAATGACAGTGAAGGAACGGCGATATATTTCCAAGTCAGGATGGTGAGTGACTTGGAGGGGAACTTCCAGGTGGTGGTGTTCCCATGTGTCTGCTGCCCTTGCCCTTCCAGATGGTAGTGGTCGTGGGTTTGGAAGGTGCTGTCTAAGGAGCCTTGGTGAGTTCCTGCAGTGCATCTTGTAGATGGTACACACACTGCTGCTACTGAGCATCAGCGGTGGAGGGAGCGAATGTTTGTGGATGGGGCGCCAATCAAGTGGGGCTGCTTTGTCCTGGATGGTGTCAAGCTTCTTGAGTATTGTGGGAGCTACACTCATCCAAGCAAGTCTGGAGTATTCCATCACACTCCTGACTTGTGCCTTGTAGATGGTGGACAGGCTTCGGGGAGTCAGGAGTTGAGTTACTCTCCGCAGGATTCCTAGCCTCTGACCTGTTCTTGTAGCCACAGTATTTATGTGGCTAGTCCAGTTCAGTTTCTGGTTAATGGTACCCCCAGGATGTTGATAGTCGGGGATTCAGTGATGGTAATACCATTGAATGTCAAGGGGCAATGGTTGGATTCTCTCTTGTTGGAGATGGTCATTGCCTGGCACTTGTGTGGCTCAAATGTTATTTGCCACTTGTCAGCCCAAGCCTGGATATTGTCCAGGTCTTGCTGCATTTGGACATGGACTGCTTCAGTATCTGAGGAGTCGCGAATGGTGCTGAACATTGTGCAATCATCAGTGAACATCCCCACTTCTGACCCTATGATGGAAGGAAGTTCATTGGCAAAGCAGCTGAAGGTGGTTGGGCCGAGGACACTACCCTGAGGAACTCCTGCAGTGATGTCCTGGAGCTGAGATGACTGACCGCCAACAACCACAACCATCTTCCTTTGTGCTAGGCATGTCTCCAACCAGCGGAGAGTTTCCCCCTGATTCCCATTGACTCCAGTTTTGCTAGGGCTCCTTGATGCCACACTCGGTCAAATGCTGCCTTAATGCCAATGGCAGTCACTCTCACCTCCACCACCCCCCGCACCCCCCTCCGCCATCACCTCATAGGCTCTAACACCTGGGCGCCATATTTGAACAGCACCCGGACAGCGATTCACTCTTCCACTCTGCCCCTTGGCAACCCCCACTTAGTCGTGGCTTGGACTCACCCTTCCTGTGCCCAGCCTTGGCGCAGTGTGTGTGACGGTGTGAAAGGAAGGGGCAAGTCCAGGGAGCAGTCGATCTCGCCAGGTGCGCAATCGTGAAACAGAACATTCTAGAGTCCTGAAGGCGGGGGGCGCTAAACTTGGAGGGGGGGAGGGGGTAAGATTCCAATGCGTTGGGCATTCATAAGATGCAAGTGAGGTTGCCAACATGGATCGGTGGAACACCCTTTAACCCGCCATGAAAGTCCAGAGGACAAGATTCCAAACTCCCTCCCTAACAGCACTGTGGGTGTACCTACACCACATGGACTGCAGCGGTTCAAGAAGGCAGCTCACCACCACCCTTCTCAAGGGGCAATTAGGGAGGGGCAATAAATGCTGGCCCAGCCAGCGACGCTCAAACCCCTCGAATGAATAAAAGAAAAATAGTGGCTTTGAAATATCTATCCAGAAATTACCTCCTCATTTTCTTTGCGATGGGTGCAGGAGCCTCATTTTAATATTAAAACGAGGCCTGTGTTTATTTCAGGTTGCCTGTGAAAAGGCCCCAACCAATGTTCCCTTTAATTCCCCTTTCGCTGTACGTGACCAGTTTCTTGCACTGCGCAGTCCCTTTAAGGTTGCCACCTGCGCATGCAGCTTGAAGGGACCGCTGCTTGTTCATTGCCACCTAGTCCCCTGCATGGCACAACCACACACCCACGCAGCTCAGAGGGAACGTTGGCTGCAACCAATTTAGCAGTGCCCCAATCACCCAGGCACAGGGCTTGGCCTGATAACTTAGTTATCCAAATGGTTGTTTGGAAGTACAGAACTTGAGTATGGCTGAAAAAAGGCACATGTTGTCGAAGCTTTTCATCTTGCACTCATCAGGACAATTCGCAAGAATTGTAAAGGGAACAACAATTTATACTGCATGGGAAGAGAGTGCTGATTGGTTGGCAAGTGGATTCTGATTAGTAGAGGTGTTGCCATGGTGAATGCACCAGTTAAATGATAACTTACAGTTAACTGCCAAGGTTTGTTTAAATTCAAACCAGGCAAGTTGTCTCTGATTGGTCAATGCATTGCCCTGGGCAATGATCCAGGGAATGGATGTCATCTATTTTGTTTATTTGAAAAAGACGCAATGTGTGTACATGTTCTTTCTATCTGCAAAGGACAGGACCCTGTGTATGAATATATGGAGCTTCTAGCACACGTAAGTGAGTCACATTACAAGCTGGACTGATAATCTTAAATGGGTTGTCAGTGTAATTCTTAGCACAATCAGGATTGTTTAGCAAGTGCTGTCCAATCGCAAAATCACATCTAATGTTGGACACTGTGTTTTGAGTTTTGCAAGCACGGGCTGGTTGGGTACAGTTAGTATCAGTGGAAAGGACATGTTATTTGATACAATTCGCCAGTCTTTGGGATGTACATAGCATCACACCGGCACTGAAATTCATATACCACATTACTATTTCTCATACGGTGTAAATCATTGTTCCCTTTACAATAGGTATTCTTGTGAACTGTCCTGATGAGTGCAAGACGAAAAGATTCAACATCATGTGTCTTTTCTCAACAATGTTAAATTAGTTATCACTGCAGCTGTTTTACATGCATAAAATGGGATCAATTGTGACAAAGTTTAGGTCTAGTACGTCCATGGTGGAGACGATCCAGCTCATTATGCGGGTGCTGCCTCTATGAAATTATTATCCCCCTAAACCTTTCCTCTACCCATTACCCATTCACCCATTGCCTCAGTGCCTGCTCTCTGAAAGAATTCCTCCCCATTCCCCTACCCTTACCTCATTCCCCTGTCACCCCAGTGCATGCTCCCTGAAAGAACTCTCTCCTCAGTTCTATTTCCCTCTATGCCCTGATCTTTTTAATTGTTTTTTTCAAGGTGGTGCTAAGTCAGGCAGATCCTTACAGTGGGCCTGCTGTGTTTTAATGGCTGTGCCGTTTCCAAATGACTTCAGGCTAGGGACACAGGACGCAGCTGTAAAACCAGATGTCTCTCTCGCACAAGCCTGCATTTCCACACACCTCATATAAAAAGCCATTTGCAGAAGTCATTCACTGTTGGTGTACTGACCACAATGATGTGCTTGGCAGTAGCGCCAGTGAGAGGGGCTTAGATGAATAGAAGTTAAAACTAATTCCTAGTTGCAATGCAAACCCCTCTTTCATGACCGAAGTTGTGTTTTGCTAAAGGTTTCTGGTGCCAGGGAGTATGTTGCAAAGTAGTAACTCAACATGAGCTGAAACATAGTAAACTGAACACTCACTCCTCTGTATCTATTATTGTTGTTAAAGAAAACTTGGGAGAACATTACCTGTGAGCATGTGTGTGGTGACAGACCATAGCGTTGATGCATTGCAATTACAAATATAACATGTGAGATAGTGAATGAAAATTGGAATGTAAGGTCACTAGCTGTCAGGCTAAGAGGAAATTTAATAGAGGCTGTTAAATTTATAAAGGTTTTCATCGAGATAATAGAACTCTTCGGGGTGATTTTCATGTCAATACCTCTCTGTGTTTAAAGAATTTACTTGCCTTAGAGGCAGTACAGTGAAGGTTAACTAGATTGGTCCCTGGAATGAAGGGGATGTCCTAGAATGAGAGGCTGAGTAAATTTGGTCTATATTCTCTGGAGTTTAGAAGAATGAGAGGTGATCTCATTGAAACATACAAGATTCTGAAGGGGTTTGACAGGGTAGATACAGAGAGGTTGTTTCCCCTGACTGGGGAATCTAGAACACGGGGGCACAGTCTCAGGATAAGGGGCCGATCATTTACAGCTGAGATGAGGAGAAATTTCTTCACTCAAAGGGTTGTGAATGTTTGGAATTCTCCACCCCAGGGGGTTTTGGATGCTACATCATTGAGTAAATTTAAGGGTGGGATAGACAAATATTTGGTCTCCCAGGGAGTTAAGGGATGTGGGGAGCGGGCAGGAAAGTGGAGTTGAGGTGTAGGATCAGCCATGATTGTATTGAATGGCAGAGCAGGCTCGACAGGCCCTACGGTTTACTCCTGCTCCTATCTCTTATGTTTTTAATGTCCTTAAAAACTACATGGCAACAGACCCCAAAATCAAAGGGCAGGGAGGCTTTCCACTCCGCTGATGTCGCTTCCTAACTTTTGGCACAGCTCCAGCTTGGCATGCAGAGCTGTTTTGGTAAGTAAGACAGGAGTCTCACACCCATACATACGAACATACAAGCATACAAATTAGGAGCAGGAGTAGGCCATTCAATAAGATGATGTCAATAAGGGGTTAAATATGACATGGTTAGGTCTACAACGCCATTACCACTGCTACCCACCAAACATGGTACAAATTAGAGAAAGCACAATGGAAGTTTAGGGCAGAATTTTTAGCTGAGCGGGCGGGCACACAAGATGACGTCGGGCAAGCGTGATATTTTGCTCAGCGGGCATGCGCAGGAGATGGCAGCACATCCGCCGAAATTACCAGGCCTATTCAGGCCATTACATTAACAATTAAATGGACATTTTTGCTGCCCATCCAACCTTATGGTTGGCGGGCAGGCACATCGGCCAGGCGGCCTTTGGACATTTATGAAACCTCTTCCACTGGAGGGGACGAGGTTCCCAGCAAGTACGAAAAATACAATAAAAATGTTTGAATCTCATTCATAACATGTCCCTGCTCATGTGACAAATTCACATGGGGTTGGGGCATGTTTTTAGCATTTTTCAAATCTTTATTTCTGATTTTAAAAATCTTCGGCTCCCTGAGGCAGCTCTGTGCCTTCAGGGAGCTTTCAGAGTGCGCTCCCCCGACACATGCACACACTCCCACACTCGCCTTCCTTCTCACACCATTTCTCTGGCTCCCTAGGGCCCTCTAACTCTGCACCTACTTCTTGTGAATAACAGGTATGTGACATTCATCAGTGCATATGCTCCAACAGTGACGAGTCCTGAGGATATCAAGGACAAATTCTATGAGGACCTGGACTGATGCCCCGCAGGAGGACAAGCTCATTGTGATGGGGGACTTCAATGTAAGGGTACGAGCTGACCATCGGGCTGGTGTACTGGGCAATCAAGGAGAGGGGAATGTAACAGCAATGGCATGCTTCTCTTAAATCTTTGCACCCGTCAGAATATGTCAATCACTAACAGAAGGCAAAGTACATAAACACTTGGATGCACTAAAGATCTAAATAGTGGTATTAAATAGACTTTATTAGTGCCAGGTACAGCAATGTAAAAAAAAATGTTATGATGACCGGGGTTATGAGACAAGTGGACCACGGGATGCTACATTCCAAGATGAAATTTACTATCTCACTGAACAGAAGACCCATCGTGGACTAGGTCCCCAAGAAAGCTAGATGTGCAGACTGGCATCAGCAGAGCTCTGCAAACAATTCAGGCTCAGACTTGAGGAACATCTGCCCTCCAAAGAAAAGCCAAGCGATGATGCTGAAGTGACACGGTCAACCTCCGAATCAACACTTCTGGAAGCTGCCAAAGATGCCCTGGGAACACAGAAAAGAAACCACCGTGATTGATTCGATAAAAATGATGATCAACTTAAGGAACTGCTGCAGGAGAAAAAAAGGCAACATATGCAGCGTGGCTGGGAAACAAAGATACAGCCACTGCCAAGGCATCACTCCATGAGAGGGAAGGGAACCTACAACAGGAGATGTGCAATTGAAAGGCACATGGTGGGCTAAACAAGCCAGAGAGCTACAAGGCTATACTGCCACCATGTTATGTTCTTCCATTCACCACAAATGCACCAATCATATATGAGGATTGGTGGAACAATAATGTGGGTTCATTATTTGAAGATAAGACTGTATACACGTGATGTTAACTCGGAGACTAAGTATTCATGTCTGACTCCTATCACCTGCTGATATAGACTGAAGACAATTCAGGGGACTACTTCATCACATTCTGTTGAGCTGTTGGTGAGTGACGGCAGTTTAAGATACTTATCCTTAAAGGTACGTGTACCTCACATCACAACAGTCAGCACGACATGAGGAGTTTTTATAAAGCCCTGAGGACAGTGTCTGGTCTTCCCTTAAACAGCTACTCACCTGTTCTCAGCTCTGATGGGTAACCTCTCCTGATGGACAGGACAGTTATCAAAGAATGCTGGGCTGAGCACTTTAGGGGTATGCTTAACAGGACATTCACTGTAAACGGGGTCGAGATAGACAAGCTTCAGGGCTGGCCCAAATATGAAAACCTGGATACCAAACTGTCTGTGGTGGAGGTGACCGAGCTGGTCAATCTCTGGACATAGCTGCTAAACTGGGTCTGTGGCAGATGGTGAGGGAACCAACAAGAGGGAAAGACCTACTTGATCTTGTCCTCACCAATCTACCTGCTGCAGATGCATCTGCCCATGACAGTATAAGTAGGAGTGACCACCACACAGTCATTGTGGAGACAAAGCCCCACCTTCACATTGAGGACACCCTCCATCGTGTTGTGTGGCACTACCACCCTGCTAAATGGGATAGGTTTTGAATAGATCTAGTAACTCAAGACTGGGCATCCATGAGATGCTGTGGGCCATCAGCAGCAGCAGAATTGTACTCGAACACAATCTGTAACCTCATGGTCTGGCATATCCCCCACTCTACCATTACCATCCAGCCAGGGGATCAACCCTGGTTCAGTGAAGAGTGCAGGAGGGCATGCCAGAAGCAGCACCAGACATACCTAAAAATGAGGTGTCAGTCTGGTGAAGCTATAACACAGGACTACTTGCATGTCAAACAGCATAAGTAGCAAGTGATAGACAGATCTAAGTGATCCCACAACCAACGGATCAGATCTAAGATCTGCAATCCTGCCACATCCAGTTGTGAATGGTGGTGGACAATTAAACAACTCACTGGAGGAGGAGGCTCCACAAATATCCCCATCCTCAATGATGGAGGAGCCCAGCACATCACTGCAAAAGATAAGGCTGAAGAATTTGCAATAGCCTTCAGCCAGATGTGCTGAGTGGATGATCCATCTCGGCCTCCTCCGGAGGTCCCCAGCATTATAGATGCCAATCTTCAGCCAATTCAATTCACTCCACATGATATCAAGAAACAGCTGAAGGCACTGGATACTGCAAAGACTATGGGCCCTGACAACATTCTGGCAATAGTACTGAAGACTTGTGCTCCAGAACTTGCCGCGCCCCTAGCCAAGCTGTTCCAGTACAGCTACAACACTGGCATCTACCCGGCTATGTGGAAAATTGCCCAGGTATGTCCTGTATGACTGAAAATAAAACCCTTAATGCGGCCATGTATTCACAACTTAAACTTGGGCAGTGCCCGCAAGGTAGGCTGAGATGATTCATTGTCACAGAGGGCTGTGTATTTAAGACCGAGATAGATAGGTTCTTGATTGGTAAGGGGATCAAAGGTTACGGGGAGAAGGCGGGAGAATGGGGTTGAGAAACTTATCAGCCATGATTGAACGGCAGAGCAGACTCGATGGGCCGAATGGCCTAATTTCTGCTCCTATGTCTTATGGTCTTATGAGATTCCTTGAAGATGAACCTCAGGAAATGTGGCTTGTCCACCACAGACTGGGGGAAAAACGCACAAGAAAGAACTACCTGGGGAGCGATCTCAAGCAATGGCCTTGTTTTCCTTTGGACAGTAAAGAATACAGGCAGCTAAGGACAAAAGGCAAGCTAGAAAAACTGGGCAGTCCCAACAAAATCAGACAATTCATCCCTGCCCGTGCTGTAGGAAGACATGCAGGTCTGCCGGGTTCCAGAGCCATGTTAGAATGCATGACAGGTGACTACACACGCCTGAAATGGCCATCGCCGATAAGGAAGGGAAACTGATGCCAATGAGATCCTTACCAGCAAGGTAGAGTAGTGTCTGCTGCTCACTGCACTTCTCTCGAAGCTGATGCAGCAAGAAGCTCATGTCTACTGTGGGTTCTGCCTGCTCTGAATCCACAATGTGCCTCTGGGTATGTTCTATGGGCTAGTCAATGGAGCCTCATTAGAATGATTGAGAAAGACCCTCCCAGTGGCACTGAGGAGTGAGGTACCCTGGTAGTTGTTGCAATCCCCTCAATTGCCTTTGTTGGCATATAATGTGATGATATTTGCATCATGCATATCCTTTTCTCCAGCAGAGGAGGAGGAGGAGGAGGTTGTGGAGGTACAGCAACAGGTGGGGCTTTCCATACTTGAGTGGCTTAGTTGGTATTCAATCCTTCTAGGTGCTTTCCTTGCTGCGAGGGAGTCAATGGCCTTTTCGAGCTCAAGTAATGAGGGTTCTGCATCAAGTTCATACATGAGTTCATTCAGTTTGAGGGTGAAAAGAGTGGGTCTAAGACTAGTGTTTTAAACTTAAATAAAAGCAGTTGTAAGGGTATGGAGGCAGAGCTGACCAAAATTGAACTTGGAAATTAAGATAAAGAGTATGGCAGTAGAGGTGTAGTGGCATATATCTAAGGATATTTCATAACACTCAGTAAAGATACATTTCAGTGAGAAAGAAAGACTCAAAGGGAAGGACACATCTGTGGCTCAATTAGGAAGTTAAAGATAGTATCAGATTGAAAGAAAATGCCTATAATTCCACAAAGATGGGTGGCAGGTCAGAAGATTGGACAGGATATAAAGAACAGCAAAGAATGAGTAAAAGATTAATAAGGAGGGAGAAATTAGAGTACGAGAGAAAGCTAGCTAGTAATATAAAGACAGTTGGAAGAGTTTCTATAAGTATTTAAAAAGGAAAAAAAAGTAAGTTAAGTGAGCATTGGTCCCCGAGAGAGGGAAAATGGGGAATTAATAATGGAGAAGAAGGGAACGGTGGATTAACCGAACATATATCTTGCATTTGTCTTCACTGGAGAAGACAGTGTGACGGAATAGAACCTAACACTGCATATCTTTATAAAAACATATCCTCATTGCGATTTCTTAATTTTAACCTGGACCTTTTGGCGAAACCAAACTATTAAGAATGCTGACCCTCTGTCTGAGTTGTTGTCTGTGAGTCATCAGAACAAAAAAAGGCACTTTGCAGTTTGGGAAATGTCACACCTCGTCATTTCTGAAGAGCTACAAACAGACCACCTGGGGGCTGCACAGCCCAACTTCAAAGGGAGCTGCACAAAGGCCATTTGCATTTGATAAACCAGGCCTGTCTGTGAGTCTATGGAGACAATGACTTCCCAAACACGACCCTCAACAAATAACACCTCTTTTAACCCATAATGGCTGAGATGTTATCAGCCTGGGAACACAGCCAATTTCCAGGCACTGGATAAACATCCTTTGTTGAAGACCTTGTGGACAGGTGAGGTCACATGACCTAAGACTCTGGCTTGTTGAACACGTTGGTATTGCCTTCCTGAGCTGCAAGCCAGTCTGCTGCCTTAACACCCGACTAGCAGGCCACACAGAAGAAGCTCTGGCCAGGTGGACAACTGGCCCCATCTACCCTGCCTCTGCTGAAAGTTCTGTACCATTGCCTGCAAACTGACTTATCTCTACATGCCTATTTCATCTTGTGAAGCCATTGCCACCTGAAAAGCGAATTTAACACCACCAGTTTTCAGTCCGCTGACCTTTGTGAAGGAATTCCTCATGAGGCTTTGATCCTGCACCCTGGACCTCATGTTAACCAATATTTATTTTCTCTGTGGTCTCTGTACTGTAAAACCCTCTACCCCTCTCTTTACTGCTTGTGTGCAGAGGGGGACGTTGTGGATCCTGCTTTTCATGGTTTTTGAATGTGTGCAATAAACTAACCCTTTGAGCTCATCCTACCTCAGGTTTGCTGTGGGGTTATTAATAGGAAATTGGATCACACAAAAACCGAGGGGTTGGGAAATACACCACCACTTATTAAAAGGGAAACGAAGCAAAAACACCTTTCTGTTTATGGATGGGTGGGGAAAGGAAAGATCTGTGCTGTTTGAATGGACCCCTCCCCCACTCCTGTCCTTAACAATATAAATAACATCCCAGAAATAATTGTGAACAGGAGGTGAAATGGAGGGAGGAACTTAAATCAATTACAATCACCAGGGAAAGGGTGCTGAGAAAATTATTAGAACTAAAAGCTGACAAGTCTCCAGGTCCTAGGGTCTTAAAAATAGTGGCTGGTGAGAAAGTAGACACATTGGTTTTAATTTTCCAAAATGCCCTAGAACCTGGAAAGGTCCCATCAGATTGGAGAATAGCGAATGTGATTCCTTTATTCAAGAAAGGAGGGAAACAGAAAGTAGGAAACTACACGCCAGTTAGTTTAACCTCTGTCGTAGGGAAATTGCTGAAGTCTATTATTACGGAGGTTATAGCAGGGCATTTAGAAAATCTCAAAGCAATCAGGCAGAATCAACATGGTTTTGTGAAAGGGAAATCATGTTTAACTAATTTATTGGAGTTCATTGAGGAAGTAACAAGTAACATGGATAAAGGGGAACCTGTGGATGTACTGTACTTAGATTTCCAGTAGGCATTTGACAAGGTGCCACAACAAAGGTTACTACACTAAATAAGAGCTCATGGTGTAGGGGGTAATGTATTAGCACGGATAGAGGATTGCTTAGATAACAGGGAACAGAGAGTAGGCATAAATGGGTCTTTTTCAGGTTGGCAGGATGTAACAAGTGGCGTGCCACAGGGATCAATGCTAGGAACTCAACTTTTCACAATTTATATCAGTGACTTGGATGAAGGGACCGAAGGCACAGTGGCTAAATTTGCTGATGACACAAAGATAGGTAGGAGAGTAAGTTGTGAAGAGGACATAAGGAGCCTGCAAAGGGATAAAGATAGGTTAAGCGAGTGGGCAAAGGTTTGGCAGATGGAGTATAATGTGGGAAAATGTGAACTCATCTACTTTGGCAGGAAGAATAAAAAAAACAGCATATTATTTAAATGGGGAGAGATTACGGAACTCTGAGGTACAGAGGGATCTGGGTGTCCTGGTACATGAATCAGGAAAAGTTAGTATGCAGGTACAACAAGTGATTAGGAAGCAAATGGAGTGTTGTTGTTTATTGCAAGGGGAATGGAATATAAAAGTAGGGGTGTTTTACTATAGTTGTACAGGGTGTTGGTGAGACCACATCTGGAATACTGTGTATAGCTTTGGTCTCCTTACTTAAGAAAGGATATAAACGTGTCAGAAGCAGTTCAGAGAAGGTTCACTGGGATGGGGGTGTTATTTTACGAGGAAAGGTTGAACAGGCTGGGCCTGTATCTATTGGCGTTTAGAAGAATGAGAGTTGATCATATTGAAACATATAAGATCCTGAGGGGACTTGACAGGATGGATACTGAAAGGATGTTTCCTCTTGTGGGAGAGACTAGAGCTCGGGGACACTGTTTAAAAATAAGGGGTCTCCTGTTTAAGGCGGAGATGAGGAGAAGTTTTTTTCTCTCAGAGGGACGTGAATCTTTGGAATTCTCTTCCCCAGAGATGGGCGGAGGCTGGGTCAATGAATATTTTTAAGGCAGAGGTAGATAGATTCTTGACTAACAAGGGAGTCAAAGGTTATCAGGGGTAGGTGGAATATGGAATTAAGGTCACAATCAGATCAGCCATGACCTTATTGGCAGAGCAGGCTCGAGGGGCTGAATGGCCTACTCCTGTACCTAATTTGAATGTTCCTATGTACTTTTCTCCTTCACAGGCTTAATTTTTAAGGTATTGCCATTCTTGTTAGAAAGATAGTCTCAGTTATTTTGATGAGCTGGGAGGCGGGATGATTGCAATATTAAATTGAAAGACATCGGGACAGGAGCACAATGTTTTTACATCGAAACCAGATTTTCCAAAGTACGGTTGGCATGGTGAGACGATCTCACGCTCACAAGGTAATTAAGCTTGTTAAACAAGAATTAACTTTGATTTTACAGGGGCTTTGAGATTTTTCAGAGAGAGCACAGAAACCTTGGGGCTTCAAAGCCTCGCCGGGTATAAGGAGGTGGTGAGCTAGTGGGAGGTCAATGCTGGCTCTGGACGGCAGCCATCATGAATGCCAGCATGGCTTGGCAGGGAGGGTGGAACAATGTGGACATTCGCAGTCTCAGATGAGAGCAGGGAGAAGGTTGCCATCATTTTTACCACCTTTTATCATTTATGCCCCTATAGAAAACATTTGGATTCTGTTTTATGTTAGCTGCCAGGTTCTTCTCATGCTCTCTCTTTTCTTCTCTTATTTACTTTTTCACTTCCCCCCCTGAACTTTCTATATTCAGCTTGGTTCTCACTTGAATTATCAACCTGCCATCTTTCATACATTTCTGTTTCATCTTACTCTCTAGCTCTGGATTTATTTGCCCTACCTCTTCCCCCCATGGGAATGTATCTCAACTGTCCCAAACAATCTCCTCTTTAAAGGCAGCCCATTGTTCCATTACAGTTTTGTCTGCCAACCCTTGATTCCGATTTATCCAGGCCAGATGCGTTCTCACCTCATTGAAGTTGGCCCTCCCCCAGTTAATGATTCTTACTCTGGGTTGCTCCTTGTCCTTTTCCATAGTCAACTTAACCCTTATGATAAAATGATCACTGGTCCCTAAATGTTCTCCCACTGACACTTGATCAACTTGAACCACCTCATTCCCTAAAACAAGGTCCAGCAATTCTTCCTCATTGGATTAGAAACTTACTGATGTAGAGAATTCTCTTGAACACACTTTAGAAACTCTTTCCCCACCTCTCCCCCGCACCCCCCAGCCCTGTACACTATTATTAACCCAGTGCCAAAGCTTAGTGCCAGGGCCACTGCTTTTCTTGAAGGACATAAATGACTTGGATATCGGAATACAGAATTTGTCAATGATCCCAAACCTGGAGGAGTGAGGATGATACCAGGCGACTGCAACAGGACATGGATAGCCTAGCAGAATGGGCAGACAAGTGGCAGATGGAATTTAATACAGAGAGCTGGGAGGTGATGCATTTTGGCAGAAGGGATAGTGAGAGGCAAAATAGACTGAATGGCACAATTCTAAAGAGTGTGCAGGGACAGAAGGACCTGGGGGTGCAAGTGCAGAGATCTTTGAAGGTGGCAGGACATATTGAGAGAGTAGTTAGCAAAGCATATAGAACGTTGGACTTCAGAAATAGAGGCAGTGAGTACAAAATCAGGGAAGTTATGCTGAACTCTGGTAAGCTCCGGTTAAACCACAACTGGAGTATTGTGTCCAGTTCTGGTCACCACACTTTAGGAAGGATGTGAGGGTCCTTGAGACGGTGCAGAGGAGATTTACCAGAATGGTTCCAAGGATGGGGGATTTTAGCTACAAGGTTAGGTTGGAGAAGCTGGGGTTGTTCTCCTCGGAGCAAAGGAGATTGAGGGGAGATTTGATCGAGATGTACACGATTGTGACAGGTTTGGATAATGTAGATAAAGAAAAAGTTGTCCATATATGCTGATGGAACAAGGACTAGGGGGGGACACAGATTTAATGTCTTGGGTAAGAGGTGCAGGGGGAATGTGAGAAATAACTTTTTTTTACACCAAGCTTTTGGTCACCTGCCCTAATATCTCCTCCTGTGGCTCATGGTCGCTTCTTGTTTTGCAACGTCTCTGTGAAACGCCTTGGGATATTTTTGTTATATTAAAAGTGCCATATACAGACAAGTTGTTGCTGTTGCCTGTTTGTTGGAGTGGGTATGAGTGTGTGTATTACAGGTACATCATTGCAGGTCAGTGTAAAGAGATAGATAAGGTGCTCATTTATCTTTGACAAGCTCCTTAAGTGTGTTGGATTTCCTCATCACAACAGTGGCTACACTTCAAATGCATCACATTGGCTGTAGAGTGCTTTGGGACGTCCTGTGGCTACCAAAGGTGCTATATAAATTCAAATCTTTCAATTCTCATCTGGGCGGCAGTGCTCTTTGCTGAATCGATCGAATCAGCCACCTCTTTCCAGCCCAGCTGGTATCCCTCAGAAGCAGAAATGGACGCCTGTTTGTCAGGCTTCCCTTAATATCACCTCTGAGTTGTCTGGAAAGCTCTAGAGTTTGGGTTCATTTCCTGAAGGTTTGCAGTCATCCCAGAGCAACTGAAGCTCTCCCGTGAGCAACATGGAAAATGACCAAACAGGCTCTTGGCACATTTAAAGCAACTATTTAAGGTGAATGGGTTAACTGTGCTAAAATAGCCAGCAGAGAGATTTGAACCGGGTGTACAAAGCTCTCGTTTAATATTGGACAAACCCAGTGCCAATCTTGTATCTTGCCTTCCACCAACTTAACCTGTCAGTAAACAGGTGAGCAGACAGTTCAGACGTGAGTCAGGGGCCTGGCCTTGAATGACGCTGGGATGTAGAGTTTCACAAGCAGACAAATGAGCGAGCGGGCGTTTCGGAGGAGGATAGAAGCTGAAAGCCTCTTTATACAGAATTCATTCATCACAGCTTTCTCAACTCATGCAGCTTAGCCTTAGCAGCAGTTGGTTATGACAGTGTCCTGTTCTTTATCAACAGTGGAGGAATTTTATTGGTACTGGCTACTCCAGTGCCCAAACCAAGACACATCCCTCTCCTCATCAGTTAGATCCTTATGCCCCTTTAAGGAAACATCCAACTTAGACAGGAGTGGTTACGCATTCGATGCGTGGGATATTTTACCTTTTATAGTTCATTGAGTTGGCAGTTGATACACATTTCCCTAACCTCCCGTGATGCAGTGCACTTTTGGCATATTTGAACTGCATAATATCCTTTGAAGTTCCCGTTCTTGTACAAAACACTTACTAAACAAGTCAACCTGTAATTATTTCTGCATCCACAAGGAATGAGAAGGCAGGTATTCAACATTTTCCACCTCTTTGGCAGGCTCCACACATTGGGATGATACAATTTGTGACTTGGTGCAAATTTTGTTCATCACAAGACTGGTTAACATGTGACAATTTCAGAGTCACTTTGAAACTGGAATCTCTACTTGCCGCCACTACCCAGGGCCCAAGTCTGCTGCCTGAGCAGATTTAATCTTTTCATTGTCAGCTCACTGCTTAAAGAGGTTTTCACTGATGGAATGAGCAGCTGACTGTAAGGGGTCTCAGTAATCTCAGTTCCAGCAGTGTCAATGTCATTCTCAATGAGCATCAGCCGATCGCATTAAAACTCCCCCGAGTTATGCACTAAATTATCAAACTAATTTAAAGATGTGTCAGGTCTTCATGGGGATAGTGTAGAGCGAGCTTTACTCTGTATCTAACCCCGTGCTGTACCTGTCCTGGGAGTGTTTGATGGGGACGGTGTAGAGGGAGCTTTATTCTGTATCTAACCCCGTGCTGTACCTGTCCTGGGAGTGTATGATGGGGACAGTGTAGAGGGAGCTTTACTCTGTATCTAACCCCGTGCTGTACCTGTCCTAGGAGTGTTTGATGGGGACGGTGTAGAGGGAGCTTTACTCTGTATCTAACCCCGTGCTGTACCTGTCCTAGGAGTGTTTGATGGGGACAGTGTAGAGGGAGCTTTACTCTGTATCTAACCCCGTGCTGTACCTGTCCTGGGAATACGTCATGATAAGGTGCCACATCAAAGGTTATTGTGGAAAATAAAAGCTCATGGTGTAGGGGGTAACATATTAGCCTGGATAGAAGATTGGCTGTCTGGCAGAGTATGCATAAACATGTCCATTTCTGATTGGCAGGATGTGACTAGTGGAGACTTGGATGAGTGGTGTGAAGGCATGGTAGCTAAATTTGCAGATGACACAAAGATAGGTAGGAAAGTATGTTGTGAAGAGGACATGAGGAGGATGCAGATGGATATAGATAGATTGAGTGAGTGGGCAAAAATCTGGCAGATGGAGTATAATGTGGGAAAATGTGAAGCTGTTCACTTTGGCAGGAAGAATAAAAAAGCAGAGTATTACTTAAACAGAGAATGACTGCAGAATTCCATGGTGCAGAGGGCTCTACATGTTCTGGTACATGAGTCACAAAAAGTTAGTATGCAGTTACGGTAAGCAATTAAGAAGTATAATGGAATGTGATCCTTTATTAGGAGAGGAATTGAACATAAAAGTAAGGATGTTATGCTTCAGTTATACAGGGCATTGGTGAGACCGCATCTCGAATACTGTGTGCAGATTTGGTCTCTTATTCAAGGAAGGATGTAAATATGTTGGGGGTAGTTCAGAGGAGGTTTACTAGATTGATACCTGGAATGAGCGGGTTGTCTCATGAGGAAAGGTTGGACAGACTGGGCTTGTTTCCACTGGAGTTTAGAAGAGTGAGGGGTGATTTGATTGAAGTATATAAGATCCTGAACGGTCTTGACAAGGCGGACGTGGAAAGGATGTTTCCTCTTGTGGGTGAGTCCGGAACTAGGGGGCACTGTTTTAAAATTAGGGGTCGCCCTTTTAGGACAGAGATGAGGAGAATTTTTTTCACTCAGAGGGTTGTGCGACTTTGGAACTCTCTGCCTCAGAAGGTGGTGGAGACGGGGTCATTGAATATCTCAATTCGGAGATAGATAGTTTATTGTTAGGCAAGGGAATCAAAGGTTATCGGGGTTAGATGGGAATGTGGAAATCGAAACACAAACAGATCAGCCACGATCTTATTGAATGGCGGAGCAGGCTCGAGGGGCCGAATGGCCTAATCCTGCTCCTATTTCATATGTTCGTGTGTTCATATGAGGTTATAGATTGTGGTTGATTACAATTCTGCTGCTGAGGGCCACAGCGCCTCATGGATGCCCAGTTTTGAGCTGCTAGATCTGATATTCATCTGGCCCATCTAGCCTGGTACTATAAGGGCCACACAACATGATGGAGGGTATCCTCAATGTGAAGATGGGACTTCATCTCCACAATGACTGTGCAGTGCTCACTCCTACCGATACTGTCATGGACAGATGCATCTGCAGCAGGCAGGTTGGTGAGGATGAGGTTAAGTATGTTTTTCCCTCTTGTTGGTTCCCTCATCACCTGCCGCAGACCCAGTCTAGCAGCTATGTCCTTTAGGACTCGGCCAGCGTGGTCAGTAGTGGTGCTACCGAGCCACTCTTGGTGATGGACATTGAAGTCCCCCACCCAGAGTACATTCTGCACCCTTGCCACCCTCAGTGCTTCCTCCAAATGATGTTCAACATGGACGAGCACTGATTCATCAGCTGAGGGAGGGTGGTAGGTGATAACCAGCTCCGATTTGACCTGATACCATGAGACTATGCCAGGACAGGAGTCAAGGAATCCCAGGGCATCTCCCTCCCAACTGTATACCACTGTGCCACCACCTCTGCTGGGTCTGTCCTGCCGGTGGGACAGGATATACCCAGGGATGGTGATGGTGGTGTCTGGGACATTATCTGTAAGGTATGATTTGGTGAGCATGAGTATGTCAGGCTGTTGCTTGACCAATCTGTGGGACAGCTCTCCCAATTTTGGCACAAGATCCCAGATGTTAGTAAGGAGGACTTTTGGGCAGGGGGTTCTTTTATCATGTCCTAATCTGATGTTTAAGTTGCAGTTAAGATGGTCATTAATTGCGATCCATTTTTTCCGTTCTGGTGTTATGGTGCAATTGAACAGTTCGTAAGGACATTACAGGCAGAAGCTGAGAGTCACATCTGTTGACATGGGAATGGAGATGGGTGCAGTGCAGGCGAGGTAAGGGTGGTGGGTCCGATCCCAGAAGAACGACTGTCAGTCAGTGGTCACTTCACCACCTTCTGATAACTTTGCTGATATCAGCTTTTAATCACAAAATTAATTGAGTTCGCTTGGGGCTCGCATGAGCTAGACAGCCTGGGAAAAAGTGACAAGGAACTGGAATCGCTACAGTGTGTGTGTGTGTCAGAGGGTGGGGAGTTGGATGGGGTACAGAGTGTGTGAGAGGTTGGGGAGTTGGATGGGGTACAGTGTGTGTGTGTGAGAGGGTGGGGAGTTGGATGGGGTACAGTGTGTGTGGTGGAGAGGGTACGGAGTTGGGTGGGGTACACTGTGTGTGTGTGAGAGGGTGGGGAGTTGGATGGGGTATAGTGTGTGTGAGAGGGTGGGGAGTTGGATGGGGTACAGTGTGTGTGTGAGAGGGTGGGGAGTTGGATGGGGTACAGTGTGTGTGTGAGAGGGTGGGGAGTTGGATGGGGTACAGTGTGTGTGTGAGAGGGTGGGGAGTTGGATGGGGCACAGTGTGTGTGTGAGAGGGTGGGGAGTTGGATGGGGTACAGTGTGCGTGTGAGAGGGTGGGGAGTTGGATGGGGCACAGTGTGTGTGTGAGAGGGTGGGGAGTTGGATGGGGTACAGTGTGTGTGTGAGGGTGGGGAGTTGGATGGGGTACAGTGTGTGTGTGAGAGGGTGGGGAGTTGGATGGGGTACAGTGTGTGTGTGAGAGGGTGGGGAGTTGGATGGGGTACAGTGTGTGAGAGAGGGTGGGGAGTTGTATGGGGTAGAGTGTGTGTGTGTGTGGGGAGTTGGATGGGGTTCATTGTGTGTATGTGTGTGGGGAGTTGGATGGGGTACAGTGTGTGAGTGAGAGGGTGGGGAGTTGGATGGGGTACAGTGTGTGTGAGAGGGTGGGGAGTTGGATGGGGTACAGCGTGTGTGTGAGAGGGTGGGGAGTTGGATGGGGTACAGTGTGTGTGAGAGGGTGGGGAGTTGGATGTGGTACAGTGTGTGTGAGAGGGTGGGGATTTGGATGGGGTAGAGTGTGTGTGTGAGAGGGTGGGGAGTTGTATGGGGTACAGTGTGTGTGAGAGAGGTTGGGGAGTTGGATGGGGTACAGTGTGTGTGTGAGAGAGGGTGGTGAGTTGGGTGGGGTACAGTGTGTGTGAGAGAGGGTGGGGAGTTGGATGGGGTACAGTGTGTGTGTGAGAGGGTGGGGAGTTGTATGGGGTACAGTGTGTGTGTGAGAGATGTTGGGGAGTTGGATGGGGTACAGTGTGTGTGTGAGTGGGTGGGGAGTTGGATGGGGTACAGTGTGTGTGTGTGAGTGGGTGGGGTGTTGGATGGGGTACAGTGTGTGTAAGAGATGTTGGGGAGTTGGATGGGGTACAGTGTGTGTGTGAGTGGGTGGGGAGTTGGATGGGGTACAGTGTGTGTGTGAGAGAGGGTGGGGAGTTGGATGGGGTACAGTGTGTGTGTGAGAGGGTGAGGGTGTTGAATGTATTGAGGCATCATTGAGACCCAAATCTGAACTGTTGTGTGTTCTATTGTGGCCTTTTATGGATATAAAAGAATGAATTTCCCAATGATCATTCAGGCATATTTGTGACCTCTGCTCTTGATGTGAGAGGGGGTGGCTGGATGAAGTCAGAGTAGGTGGCTGGCCGATCTGCATGCTTCTTCCTGGAATTTAAGGCCAGTTCAAATGGAATAGATTCCTGACTGATTCATACTCTGTACCCCCATGAGGTTGAAGTTGGAACCCCTTTCCTGAAATATGGGTCAATTGTTTTCTATGATGTATAATTAATAATATCTGTGCTTCAGGAGAAAATGCTTTCCTTTCAGTCATTAAAACCTGGGAACAAGCTGGAGTCAAATATAGAACTAAGTTAAGTCGGCCCTCCTAATTCTGCCATAAATAATTAAGGGAGTGAAACCACAGATTTATTTCTATTGCTTATGAAGTATTGTTTGATATCTATCCCTGACTCAAGCACGCAGTATTTATTGACTCTTATTTGATCTTCCTAGTGTTGTTCAGCTCGATTGACAAGTGGACCTTTAATTGAATATTAATGGAAGTGTTAATCAGGCAAGGCATTAATCCAGATGTGCAACTGCCATATCTGGCTTTGGATGGTTCCAGGCTGGATACCAATCCTGACAGCTCTCTCTCTATTAGACAATAACCCTTTTACATAGTTGAAGGAGCATCTGGTTTGGTGCAACAGCCTGCATTTAATTAACCCGACCAGATTACAGTCTTTTGCAGGACAAGATTGAATGAAAGAGGAATGCTCTTTGTGAATATGAATCACCATTGTGACACTCAAGTGCAAATTCAACTTAATGGAACTTGAACACAAGCTGCTCTTTATGTTGTAAGGGTTTGTTTAATGTACACAGAGTGTGATGCATCATTAAGGAGAAATTATACTTTATCAAATGGAAGGATGATGTAGATTCAACTCATTTGAAATACAGTCTCAAAGGTGGAATGAATGAGAAATGCCACTTGGGAAGCAGGTAACCCAATTCAAATGTCCAATCTCTTGTCCAGATTTCAGAATTTGGCTTTGTAATAATAAGAATGTGTTCAGGGCTCAAAAGCAAAGGAAAGGGAGCAAAGCAAAGAAAAGCCTAACACGCTCACAGTTAATGGCATCCATTCCGCATCAATCATTTTACCATATCTTTCAAGAATATCAGGAGCAACACCGCATGAAAAAAAGAGTATAACGAGGCTCCAAACTCCAAGCATGCACAGAGGAGGCAGAGGACTTGTTGTCACAGAGAGGCAGGGGGCAGACACTGACGCACGACCCCCACACACTCAAGATACTGGCTTTGAGTCAAATACCCACAGCCCAGGGTTTAACACTGTCCATCCTCTCACCCTAGCAATGGAGGGAAATTTACAAACTGTGACCAAGTGTGAGGTGGAGTGAAATGTGGAAATTACGTTTGAGTGTGTGATGGAGGGAAACGTACAAATTGTACTCAAGTGTGAGATGGAGTGAAATGTGGAAATTATGTTTGAGTGTGTGATGGAGGGAAACGTACAAATTGTACTCAAGTGTGAGATGGAGTGAACTGTACAAATTATGATTGAGTGTGAGACGGAGTGAAATGTTTAAACGTTGAACTAATATAAGGAATGCAATGTATAAACTGCCATCGACTGGAAATGCAGTGAAATGTAGAAATTGTGATCCAGTGTGAGGCAAAGTGAAATGTACAAATTATGTTTGAGTGTATGATAGAGTGAAATGTACAAATTGTGACCAAGTGTGAGATGGAGTGAAATGTACAAATTATGATTGAGTGTGAGATGGAGTGAAATGTACAAATTATGAATGAGTGTGAGATGGAGTGAAATGTACAAATTATGATTGAGTGTGAGATGGAGTGAAATGTACAAATTATGAATGAGTGTGAGATGGAGTGAAATGTACAAATTATGATTGAGTGTGAGATGGAGTGAAATGTTTAAACGTTGATCTAATATAAGGAATGCAATGTATAAACTGCCATCGACTGGAAATGCAGTGAAATGTAGAAATTGTGATCCAGTGTGAGGCAAAGTGAAATGTACAAATTATGTTTGAGTGTATGATAGAGTGAAATGTACAAATTGTGACCAAGTGTGAGATGGAGTGAAATGTACAAATTGTGATCGAGTGTGAGATGGAGTGAAATATGTAAACTGTGATCGAATGTGCGATGGACTGAAATATACAAATTGTGAGTGAGTGTGAGATAGAGTGAAATGTACAAATTGTGATCGAGTGTGAGATGGAGTGAAATATGTAAACTGTGATCGAATGTGCGATGGACTGAAATATACAAATTGTGATTGAGTGTGAGATAGAGTGAAATGTACAAATTGTGATCGAGTGTGAGATGGAGTGAAATGTACAAATTGTAATCGAGTGTGAGATGGAGTGAAATATGTAAACTGTGATCGAGTGTGACATGGAGTGAAATGTACAAATTGTGATCCAGTTTGAGATGGAGTGAAATGTACAAATTATGAATCAGTGTGAGATGGAATTTAACGTATAAATAATGATTGAGTGTGAGATGGAGTGAAATGTTTAAACGTTGATCTAATATAAGGAATGAAATGTATAAACTGCCATCTACTGGAAATGCAGTGAAATGTAGACATTGTGATCCAGTGTGAGGCAAAGTAAAATGCAGAAATTTTGATTGAGTATGAGATGGAGTGAAATGTACAAATTGTGACCGAGTGTGAGATGGAGTCAAATGTACAAATTATGATCGAGTGTGAGATGGAGTGAAATGTACAAATTATGATCGAGTGTGAGATGGAGTGAAATGTACAAATTGTGATCGAGTGTGGGATGGAGTCAAATGTACAAATTATGATCGAGTGTGAGATGGAGTGAACTGTACAAATTATGTTTGAGTGTGAGATGGAGTGAAATGTACAAATTATGATTCAGTGTGAGATGGAGTGAAATGTACAAATTGTGATCGAGTGTGAGATGGAGTGAAATGTACAAATTGTGATCGAGTGTGAGATGGAGTGAAATGTACAAATTGTGACCGGGTATGAGATGGAGTGAAATGTACAAATTGTGATCGAGTGTGAGATGGAGTGAAATGTACAAATTGTGACCGGGTATGAGATGGAGTGAAATGTACAAATTGTGATCGGGTGTGAGATGGAGTTAAATGTATATATTAGGTTTGAGTGTGAAATGGAGTGAATTTTACAAACTATTTTTGAGTGTGAGATAGAGTGAAATGTTCAAATTATGATTGAGTGTGAGATGGAGTGAAATGCACACACTGTCACCGAGTGTGAGATAGAGTGAAATGTACAAATTGTGATCAAGTGCGAGGTGGAGTGAAATGTGCAAATTGTGATCGAGCGTGAGATGGAGTGAAATGTGCAAATTATGATTGAGTGCGAGATGGAGTGAAATGTACAAACTATGTTTGAGTGTGAGATGGAGAGAAATGTACAAATTATTATTGAGTGTGAGATGGAGTGAAATGTACAAATTATGATCGAGTGTGAGATGGAGTGAAACGTACAAACTATGTTTGAGTGTGAGCTGGAGTGAAATGTACAAATTATGTTTGAGTGTGAGATGGAGTGAAATGTACAAATTATGATTGAGTGTGAGATGGAGTGAAATGTACAAATTATCATTGAGTGTGAGATGGAGTGAAATGTCTAAACGTTTATCTAATATAAGGAATGAAATGTATAAACTGCCATCGACTGGAAATGCAGTGAAATGTAGACATTGTGATCCAGTGTGTGATGGAGAGAAATGTACAAATTGTGATCGAGTGTGAGATGGAGTGAAATGTACAAATTGTGACCGAGTGTGAGATGGAGTGAAATGTACAAATTGTAATCGAGTGTGAGATGGAGTGAAATGTGCAAACAGTGACCGATTATGAGATGGACTGAAATGTATAATCTCTGATCATCAGTGATATGGAGTGAAATTTTAAAACTATGATTGAGTGCAAAGTGGATTAAAATGTACAAATTGTGATCGAGTGTGTGATGGAGTGAAATGTGCAACTGTGATCGAGTGTGAGATGGAGTGAAATGTGCAAATTGTGATCGAGTGTGAGGTGGAGTGAAATGTACAAATTACGATTGAATGTGAGATGGAGTGAAATGTACAAATTATGTTTAATTGTGAGATGGAGTGAAATGTACAAATTATGATCGAGTGTGAGATGGAGTGAAATGTTTAAACGTTGATCTAATATAAGGAATGAAATGTATAAACTGCCATCTACTGGAAATGCACTGAAATGTAGAAATTGTGATCCAGTGTGTGATGGAGAGAAATGTATAAATTGTGATCAAGTGTGGGATGGAGAAAAATGTACAAATTATGATTGAGTGTGAGATGGAGTGAAATATACAAATTATGATTGAGTGTGAGATGGAGAGAAATGTACAAATTATGATTGAGTGTGAGATGGAGTGAAATGTACAAATTATGATTGAGTGTGAGATGGAGTGAAATGTACAAATTATGATTGAGTGTGAGTTGGAGTGAAATATACAAATTATGATTGAGTGTGAGATGGAGAGAAATGTACAAATTATGATTGAGTGTGAGATGGAGTGAAATGTACAAATTATGATTGAGTGTGAGTTGGAGTGAAATGTACAAATTATGATTGAGTTTGAGATGGAGTGAAATGTACAAATTGTGATCCAGTGTGAGATGGAGTGAAATGTACAAATTGTGATCGAGTGTGAGATGGCGTGAAATGTACAAATTGTGATCGAGTGTGAGATGGAGTGAAATGCATAAACTGTGATCCAGTGTAAGATGGAGTCAAATGTACAGATTGTGATCGAGTGTGAGATGGAGTGAAATGTACAAATTATGATTGAGTGTGAGATAGAGTGAAAAGTACAAATTGTGATCGAGTGTGAGATGGAGTGAAATGTACAAATTGTGACTGAGTGTGAGATGGAGTGAAATGTAAAAATTGTGATCGAGTGTGAGGCAAAGTGAAATGTAGAAATTTTGATTGAGTGTATGATAGAGTGAAATGTACAAATTGTGACAGGGTGTGAGATGGAGTGAAATGTACAAATTGTGATCCAGTGTGAGATGGAGTGAAATTTATAAATTGTGACCAAGTGTGAGATGGAGTGAAATGTACAAATTGTGTCTGAGTGTATGATAGAGTGAAATGTACAAATTGTGATCGAGTGTGTGATGGAGTTAAACGTACAAATAGTGATCTAGTCTGAAATGTGCAAATTGTGATTGAGTGTGAGATGTAGTGAAATATACATACAGCGATCGAGTGTGAGATGGAGGATATTTACAAACTGTGATCGAGTGTGAGGTGGAGTGAAATGTGCAAACTGTGACCGAGTGTGAGATGGAGTGAAATGTTCAAATTGTGATTGAGTGTGAGAAGCAGTGAAATGTACAAATTATGACAGAGTGTGAGATTGAGTGAAATGTATAAATTATGATTGAGTGATGGAGTTAAATGTTCAAATAATGATTGAGTGTGAAATGTGCAAATTGTGATCGAGCGTGACATGGAGTGAAATGTGCAAACTGTGACCAAGTGTGAGATGGAGTGAAATGTATAAATTTTGACTGAATGCAAGATGGAGTGAAATGTACAAATTATGTTTGAGTGTGAGATGGAGTGAAATGTACAAATTGTGCTCAAGTGTGAGATGGAGTGAAATGTACAAATTGTGATCAAGTGTGAGATGGAGTGAAATGTGCAAACTGTGACCCAGTGTGAGATGGAGTGAAATGTATAAATTTTGACTGAATGTGAGATGGAGTGAAATGTACAAATTATGATTGAGTGTGAGATGGAGTGAAATGCACAAACTATGTTTGACTGTGAGATGGAATGAAATGTACAAATTGTGATTGACTGTGAGATGGAGTGAAATGTACAAATA
The DNA here is from genome assembly GCF_964194155.1 of Cetorhinus maximus. Lineage (NCBI taxonomy): Eukaryota > Metazoa > Chordata > Chondrichthyes > Lamniformes > Cetorhinidae > Cetorhinus > Cetorhinus maximus. The sequence continues at coordinate 12,179,715 of NC_135917.1, read as the reverse complement.
ATGATTGAGTTTGAGATGGAGTGAAATGCACAAACTATGTTTGAGTGTGAGATGGAATGAAATGTACAAATTATGATTGAGTGTGAGATGGAGTGAAATGTACAAATAATGATTGAGTGTGAGATGGAGTGAAATGTTTAAACGTTGATCTAATATAAGGAATGCAATGTATAAACTGCCATCGACTGGAAATGCAGTGAAATGTAGACATTGTGATCCAGGGTGAGGCAAAGTGAAATGTAGAAATTTTGATTGAGTGTGAGATGGAGTGAAATGTACAAATTATGACAGAGTGTGAGATTGAGTGAAATGTATAAATTATGATTGAGTGTGAGATGGAGAGAAATGTACAAATTATGATTCAGTGTGAGACGGAGAGAAATGTACAAATTATGACTGAGTGTGAGATGGAGTGAAATGTACAAATTGTGATCGAGTGTGAGATGGAGTGAAATGTACAAATTATGATTGAGTGTGAGATGGAGTGAAATGTACAGATTGTGATTGAGTGTGAGATGGAGTGAAATGTACACATTATGATTGAATGTGAGTTGGAGTGAAATGTACAAATTATGATTAAGTGTGAGATGGAGTGAAATGTATAAATTTTGACTGAATGTGAGATGGAGTGAAATGTACAAATTGTGACCGAGTGTGAGATGGTGTGAAATGTACAAATTGTGATCGAGTGTGAGGTGGAGTGAAATGTACAAATTGTGACCGAGTGTGAGATGGAGTGAAATGTACAAATTGTGACCAAGTTTGAGATGGAGTGAAATGTACAAATTATGTTTGAGTGTATGATAGAGTGAAATGTACAAATTGTGATCGAGTGTGAGATGGTGTTAAACGTACAAATAGTGATTTAGTCTGAAATGTGCAAATTGTGATTGAGTGTGAGATGTAGTGAAATGTACAAACTGCGATCGAGTGTTTGATGGAGTGAAATGTACAAATTGTGATCAAGTGTGAGATGTAGTGAAATGTACAAACTGCGATCGAGTGTGAGATGTAATGAAATGTACAAACTGCGATCGAGTGTGAGATGTAGTGAAATGTACAAACTGCGATTGAGTGTGAGATGGACTGAAATGTAAAAATTGTGATCGAGTGTGAGATGTAGTGAAATGTACAAACTGCGATCAAGTGTGTGATGGAGTGAAATGTACAAATTGTGACCAAGTTTGAGATGGAGTGAAATGTTACAAATTATGTTTGAGTGTATGATAGTGTGAAATGTACAAATTGTGATCGAGTGTGAGATGGAGTTAAACGTACAAATAGTGATTTAGTCTGAAATGTGCAAATTGTGATTGAGTGTGAGATGTAGTGAAATGTACAAACTGCGATCGAGTGTTTGATGGAGTGAAATGTACAAATTGTGATCAAATGTGAGATGTAGTGAAATGTACAAACTGCGATCGAGTGTGAGATGTAGTGAAATGTACAAACTGCGATTGAGTGTGAGATGGAGTGAAGTGTACAAATTATGATTGAGTGTGAGATGGAGTGAATTGTACAAATTATGAATGAGTGTGAGATGTTGTGAAATCTACAAACTGTGATCAAGTGTGAGATGGAGTGAAATGTACAAATTGCGATCAAGTGTGAGATGGAGTGAAATGTACAAATTGTGATCGAGTGTGAGATGGGTTGAAATGTACAATTTGTGATCGCGTGTGAGATGGAGTGACATGTACAAATTATTATTGAGTGTGAGATTGAGTGAAATGTACAAATTGTGATCGAGTGTGAGATGAGGTGAAAGAAACAATTTGTGATCGAGTGTGAGATGGAGTGAAATGTACAAATTATGATTGAGTGTGAGATGTAGTGAAATGTACAAACTGTGATCGAATGTGTGATGGAGTGAAATGTACAAATTGTGATCAAATGTGAGATGGTGTGAAATGTACAAATTATGTTTGATTGTGAGATGGTGTGAAATGTACAAATTATGATTGATTGTGAGATGGAGAGAAATGTACAAATTATGATTGAGAGTGTGATGGAGTGAAATGTACAAATTATTATTGAGTGTGAGATGGAGTGAAATGTACAAATTATGATTGAGTGTGAGATGGAGTGAAATGTACAAATTATGATTCAGTTTGAGATGGAGTGAAATGTACAAATTATGATTGATTGTGAGCTGGAGTGAAATGTGCAAATTATTATTGAGTGTAAGATGGAGTGAAATGTACAAATTATGTTTGAGAGTGAGATGGAGTGAAATGTACAAATTATGTTTCAGTGTGAGATGGAGTGAAATGTACAAATTATGATTGAGTGTGAGATGGAGTGAAATGTTTAAACGTTGATCTTATATAAGGAATGAAATATATAAACTGCCATCGACTGGAAATGCAGTGAAATGTAGAAATTGTGATCCAATGTGAGGTGTATTGAAATGTAAAAATTGTAATCGAGTGTGAGATGAAGTGAAATATACAAATTGTGATCGATTGTGAGATGGAATGAAATGTGCAAACTGTGATCAAGTGTGAGATGGAGTGAAATGTCTAAATTGTGATTTACTTTGAAATTCATCATGCTGTCACAGACGCTACTGTCCATGATAATATTGGTAGGAGTGGCACCACTCAGCCGTTGAGGAGACATGTTTCCCTTTTCAACAATGAGTTTTCTGTCCATCCTGCTTCACTGCCTCCAAGTTACCCTTCGATTCCGACACCATCCAAATTTGGAAAACTCTCACCGTTCCTTCATTGTCGCTGGGTCAAAATCCTGGAACTCCCTCCCTAACAGCACTGTGGGTGTACCTACACCACATGGACTGTAGCGGATCAAGAAGTTAGCTCACCACCACCTTCTCAAGGGCAAACAGGGATGGGCAATAAATGCTGCACTAGCCAGCAACGCTCACATCCCATAAATGAATTTTCAAAATCCCACGAAGCCTGAGGCAACGATCCTGCTGACTTGAATCACCCACTCTAACCCAACTTTCGCTGTCTCACGCGCTCACATTTAATACCACATCCTGACTGATTGAAATATTTTGCTCACTCCCAACACCATTTAATATCCCACCCAGTATAAACCCACTCCCCCCCTCACTCCCCACACCCTTTAATATCCCTCCCAGTCTAATCCCACTCTCCCCCTCACTCCACACACCCTTTAATATCCCACCCAGTCTAAACCAACTCACCCCCTCACTCCCCACACCCTTTAATATCCCACCCAGTCTAATCCCGCTTTCCCCCTCACTCCCCGCGCCCTTTAATATCCCACCCAGACTAATCCCACTCTCCCCCTCACTCCCCTCACCATTTAATATACCACAAAGTCTAATGCCACTCTCCCCTCACTCCCCACATCCTTTAATATCCCTCCCAGTCTAATCCCACTCTCCCCCTCACTCCTCACACCCTTTAATATGCCACCCAGTCTAATCCAGCTCTCCCCCTCAATCCCCGCATCCTTTAATATCCCACCCAGACTAATCCCACTCTCCCCCTCACTCCCCACACCCTTTAATATCCCACCCAGTCAAATTCCACTCTCCCCCTCACTCCCCGCACCCTTTAATATCCCATCCAGTCTAATCCCATCTCCCCCTCACTCCCCGCACACTTTAATATCGCACTCTATCTAATCCCACTTTCCATTAACTCCCCACACCCTTTAATATCCCACCCAGTCTAATCCCACTCTCCCCCTCTCTCACCACATCCTTTAATATCCCACCCAGTCTAATCCCACTCACTCCCCACAACCTTTAATATCCCACCCAGTCTAATCCCACTCTCCACCCTCACTCCCCACACCCTTTAATATCCCACCCAGTCTAATCCCACTCTCCCCCTCACTCCCTGCACCCTTTAATATCCCACCCAGACTAATCCCACTCTCCCCCTCACTCCCCACACCCTTTAATATCCCACCCAGTCTAATCCCACAATCCCCCTCACTCCCCACACCCTTTAATATCACACCCAGTCTAATCCCACACCCCCACTCACTCCCCACACCCTTTAATATCCCACTCAGTCAAATCCCACTCTCCCTCTTACTCCCCGCACCCTTTCATATCCCACCCAGTCTAATCCCACTCTCCTCACTCCCCACAACCTTTAATATCCCAGCCAGTCTAATCCCACTCTCCCCCTCACTCCCCACACAATTTAATATCCCACATAGTCTAATCCCACTCTCCCCTCACTCCCCACAACCTTTAATATCCCACCCAGTCTAAACCCACTTTTCCCTCACTCCCCACACTCTTTAATGTACCACCCAGTCTAATCCCACTCTCCCCCTCACTCCCCACACCCTTTAATATCCCTCCCAGTCTAATACCACTCTCCCCCTCACTCCCCACACCCTTTATATTTCCCACCAAGTCTAATCCCACTCTCCCCCTCACTCCCCGCACCCTTTAATATCACACCCAGTCTAATCCCACTCTCCCCCTCACTCCCCGCACCCTTTAATATCCCACCCAGTCTAATCCTACACTCCAATCACTCCCCAAATCATTTAATATCCCACCCAGTCTAATCCCAATCTCCACCACACTCCCCACAAAGTTTAGTATCCCACCCAGTCTAATCCCACTCGCCCCCTCACTTCCCGTAACCTTTAATATCCCACCCAGTCTACTGCCACTCACCCCTCACTCCCCACACCCTTAAATATCCCACCCAGTCTAATCCCATCTCCCCCTCACTCCCCGCACCCTTTAATATCCCACCCCGTCTAATCCCACTTTCCATTCACTCCCCACACGCTTAAATATTCCACCCAGTCTAATCCCACACTCCCCCTCGCTCACCACACCCTTTAATAACCCACCCAGTCTAAACCCATTCTCCCCCTCACTCCCCACACCTTTTAATATCCCACCCAGTCTAATCCCACTCTCCCCCTCACTCCCCAAACCCTTTAAATTACCTCCCAGTGTAATCCCACTCTCTCCCTCACTCCCCACACCCTTCAATATCCAACCCAGTCTAATCCCACTCTCTCCCTCACTCCCCGCACCCTTTAATATACCACCCAGTCTAATCCCATCTCCCCCTCACTCCCCGCACCCTTTAATATCCCACCCTGTCTAATCCCACTTTCCATTCACTCCCCACACCCTTTAATATTCCACCCAGTCTAATCCCACTCACTCCCCACACCCTTTAATAACCCACCCAGTCTAAACCCATTCTCCCCATCACTCCTCACACCTTTTAATATCCCACCCAGTCTTATCCCACTCTCCCCCTCACTCCCCACACCCTTTAAATTCCCACCCAGTGTAAACCCACTCTCTCCCTCACTCCCCACACCCTTCAATATACCACCCAGTCTAATCCCACTCTCTCCCTCACTCCCCCCACCCTTTAATATCCCACCCAGTCTAATCCCACTCTCCCCCTCGCTCCCCACATCCTTTAATATCCCACCCAGTCTAATCCCACTCACTCCCCACACCCTTTAATATCCCACCAAGTCTAATACCGCTCTCCCCCTCACCCCCTACACCCTTTAGTATACCACCCAGTCTAATCCCACTCTCACCCTACTCCCCACACCCGTTAATATCCCAACCAGTCTAATCCCACTCTCTTTCTCACTCCCCGCACCCTTTAATATCCCACCCAGTAGAATCCCACTCAATCCCCACAACCTTTAATATCCCACCAAGTCTAATACTGCTCTCCCCCTCCCACCCTACACCCTTTAGTATCCCATCCAGTCTAATCCCACTTTCCATTCACTCCCCACACCCTTTAATATCCCACCCAGTCTAATCCCACAGTCCCCCTCACTCCCCTCACCCTTTAATATACTACCCAGTCTAATCCCGCTCTCCCCCTCACTCCCCGCACCCTTAAATATACCACCCAGTATAATCCCACTCTCTTGTTCCCCCGCACCCATTAATATGCCACCCAGTCTAATCCCGCTCTCCCCCTCACTTCCTGCACCCTTTAATATACCACCCAGTCTAATCCCATCTCCCCCTCACTCCCCGCACCCTTTAATATCCCACCCTGTCTAATCCCACTTTCCATTCACTCCCCACACCCTTTAATATTCCACCCAGTCTAATCCCACTCTCTCCCTCGCTCACCACATCCTTTAATATCCCACCCAGTCTAATCACACTCACTCCCCACACCATTTAATAACCCACCCAGTCTAAACCCATTCTCCCCCTCACTCCCCACACCTTTTAATATCCCACCTAGTCTAATCCCACTCTCCCCCTCACTCCCCACACCCTTTAAATTCCCACCCAGTGTAATCCCACTCTCTCCCTCACTCCCCACACCCTTCAATATCCCACCCAGTCTAATCCCACTCTCTCCCTCACTCCCCGCACCCTTTAATATCCCACCCAGTCTAATCCCACTCTCCCCCTCGCTCCCCACATCCTTTAATATCCCACCCAGTCTAATCCCACTCACTCCCCACACCCTTTAATATCCCACCAAGTCTAATACCACTCTCTCCCTCACCCCCTACACCCTTTAGTATACCACCCAGACTAATCCTACCCTCACCCTACTCCCCACAACCTTTAATATCCCACCTAGTCTAATCCAGCTCTCTCCCTCACTCCCCGCACCCTTTAATATCCCACCCAGTCTAATCCCACTCTCCTCCTCGTTCCCCACACCCTTTAATATCCACCCAGTCTAATCCCACAATCCCCCTCGCTTTCCACATCCTTTAATATCCCACCCAATCTTATCCCACTCACTCGCCACAGCATTTAATATCCCACCCAGTCTAAACCCTCTCTCCCCCTCACTCCCCACACCTTTTAATATCCCACCCAGTCTAATCACACTCTCCCCCTCGCTCCCCGCACCCTTTAATATCCCACCCAGTCTAATCACACTCTCCCCCTCACTTACCGCACCCTTTAATATCCCACCCAGTCTAATCCCACTCTCCCCCTCACTCCCCACACCCTTAAATATCCCACCCAGTCTAATCCCACTCTCCCCCTCACTCCCCACAGCCTTTAATATACCACCCAGTCTAATCCCACTCTCCCCCTCACTCTCCGCACCATTTAATATCCCATCCAGTCTAATCACACTCTCCCCCTCACTCCCCGCACCATTTAATATCCCACCCAGTCTAATCCCACTGTTTTGATCCCCCCCACCCATTAATATGCCACCCAGTCTAATCCCGCTCTCCCCCTCACTCTCCGCACCCTTTAATATCCTACACTGTCTAATCCCACTTTCCATTCACTCCCCACACCCTTTAATATTCCAACCAAGCTAATCCCACTCTCCCCCTCGCTCACCACATCCTTTAATATCCCACCCAGTCAAATCACACTCACTCCCCGCACCCGTTAATAACCCACCCAGTCTAAACCCATTCTCCCCCTCACTCCCCACACCTTTTAATATCCCAACGAGTCTAATCCCACTCTCTCCCTCACTCCCCGCACCCTTTAATATCCCACCCAGTCTAATAACGCTCTCCCCATCCCCCCTACACCCTTTTGTATCCCACCCAGTCTAATCCCACTCTCCCCCTCACTCCCCGCACCCTTTTAATATCCTACCCAGTCTAATCCCACTCTCCCCCTCACTCTCCGCACCCTTTAATATCCCACCCTGTCTAATCCCCCTTTCCATTCACTCCCCACACCCTTTAATATCCCACCCAGTCTAATCCCACTCTCCCCCTCACTCCCCGCACCCTATAATATCCCACCCTGTCTAATCCCCCTTTCCATTCACTCCCCACACCCTTTAATATCACACCCAGTCTAATCCCACTCTCCCCCCTCACTCCCCACAACCTTTAATATCCCGCCCAGTCTAATCCCACTCTCCCCCTCGTTCCCGATACCCTTTAATATCCCAACCAGCCTATTCCCACTCTCCCCCTCACTCCCCACACCCTTTAATATCGCACCCAGTATAATCCCACTCCCCCACTCACTCACCACACCCTTTAATATCCTACCCACTCTAATCCCACTCTCCCCTTCACTCTCCGCACCCTTTAATATCCCACCCAGTCTAATCCCACTCTCCCCCTCATCCCCGCACCCTTGAATATCCCACCCAGTCTAATCCCTCTCTCCCCCTCGCTCCCCACATCCTTCAATATACCACTCAGTCTAATCCCACTCACTCCCCACACCCTTTAATATCCCACCAAGTCTAATAACGCTCTCCCCATCCCCCCTACACCCTTTAGTATCCCACCCAGTCTAATCCCACTCTCCCCCTCACTCCCCGCACCCTTTTAATATCCTACCCAGTCTAATCCCACTCTCCCCCTCACTCTCCGCACCTGTTAATATCCGACCCAGTCTAATCCCACACTCTTGATCCCCTGCACCCTTTAATATCCCACCCAGTCTAATCCCACTCTCCCCCTCACTCCCCACACCCTTTAATATCCCACCCAGTCTCTTCCCACTCTCCGCCTCCTCCCCACACCCTATAATATTCCACCCAATCCGATCCCACTGTGCCGCTCACTTTCCACACCCTTTAATACCACACTCAGTCAAATCCCACTCTCCCCCTCACTCCCCACACCCTTTACTATCCCGCCCAGTCTAAACCCACTCTCCCCCTCACTCCCCACACCCTTTAATATCCCTCCCAGTCTAATCCCACTCTCCCCCTCACTCCCCACACCCTTTTATATCCCACCCAGTCTAGTCCCACTCTCTCCCTCTCTCCCCACAACCTTTAATATCCCACCCAGTCTAATCCCACTCTCTCCCTCACTCCCCGCACCCTTTAATATCCCACCCAGTCTAATCCCACTCTCCCCCTCTCTCCCCACATCCTTTAATATCCCACCCAGTCTAATCCCACTCACTCCCCACACCCTTTAATATCCCAAGTCTAATACCGCTCTCACCCTCACCCCCTACACCCTTTAGTATCCCACCCAGACTAATCCCACCCGCCCCCTACTCCCCACACCCTTTAATATCCTACCCAGTCTAATCCCACTTTCCATTCACTCCCCACACCCTTTAATATCCCACCCAGTCTAATCCCACTCTCCCCCTCACTCCCCGCACCCTTTAATATCCCACCCAGTCTAATCCCACTCTCCCCCTCACTCCCCGCACCCTTTAATATCCTACCCAGTCTAACCCCACTCTCCACTTCACTCTCCGCACCCTTTAATATCCCACCCAGTCTAATCCCACTCTCCGCCTCCTCCCCACACCCTTTAATATCCCACCCAATCCGATCCCACTGTGCCGCTCACTTTCCACACCCTTTAATACCACACTCAGTCAAATCCCACTCTCCCCCTCACTCCCCGCTCCCTTTAATATCCCACCCAGTCTAATCCCACTCTCCCCCTCACTCCCCGCACCATTTAATATCCCACCCAGTCTAATCCCTCTCATCCACTCACTCCCCGCACCCTTTCATATCCCTCCCAGTCTAATCCCACTCTCCCCCTAGCTCCCCACATCCTATAATATCCCACCCAGTCTATTCCCTCTCACTCCCCACACCCTTTAATATCCCACCAAAACGAATACCGCTCTCCCCCTCACCCCCTACACCCTTTAGAATCCCACCCAGACTAATCCCACTCTCCCGCTCGTTCCCCACACCCTTTAATATCCCACCCAGTCTATTCCCACTCTCCCGCTCACTCCCCACACCCTTTAATATCCCACCCAGTCTAATCCCATCTCCCCCTCACTCCCCTCACCCTTGAATATCCCACCCTGTCTAATCCCACTTTCCATTCACTCCCCACATCCTTTAATATCCCACCCAGTCTAATCCCACTCTCTCCCTCACTCCCCACACCCTTTAATATCCCACCCAGTCTAATCCCACTCTCTCCCTCACTCCCCGCACCCTTTAATATCCCACCCAGTCTAATCCTACTCTCCCACTCACTCCCCACACCCTTTAATATACCACCAAGTCTAATCCTGCTCTCCCCCTCACCCCCTACACCCTTTAGTATCCCACCCAGACTAATCCCACTCACTCCCCCTCACTCCCCACACACCTTCATATCCCACCCAGTCTAATCCCACTTTCCATTCACTCCCCACACCCTTTAATATCCCACCTAGTCTAATCCCACTCTCCCCCTCACTCCCCGCACCATTTAATACCCCACCCAGTCTAATCCCACTCTCCCCCTCGCTCACCACATCCTTTAATATCGCACCCAGTCTAATCCCACTCACTCCCCCTCACTCCCCACCCCCTTTAATATCCCACCCAGTCTAATTCCGCACTCCCCCTCACTCCCCGCACCCTTTAATATCGCACCCAGTCTAATCCCATCTCCCCCTCACTCCCCGCATTCTTTAATATCCCACCCAGTCTAATCCCTCTCTCCCCCTCGCTCCCCACATCCTTTAATATACCACTCAGTCTAATCCCACTCACTCCCCACACCCTTTAATATCCCACCAAGTCTAATAACGCTCTCCCCATCCCCCCTACACCCTTTAGTATCCCACCCAGTCTAATCCCACTCTCCCCCTCACTCCCCGCACCCTTTTAATATCCTACCCAGTCTAATCCCACTCTCCCCCTCACTCTCCGCACCCTTTAATATCCCACCCAGTCTAATCCCACGCTCTTGATCCCCTGCACCCTTTAATATCCCACCCAGCCTAATCCCACTCTCCCACTCACTCCCCGCACCCTTTAATATCCCACCCTCTCTAATCCCCCTTTCCATTCACTCCCCACACCCTTTAATATCCAAACCAGTCTAATCCCACTCTCCCCTCACTCCCCACACCCTTTAATATCCCACCCAGTCTAATCCCACTCTCCCCCCTCAGTCCCCACACCCTTTAATATCCCACCCAGTCTAATCCAACTATCCCTCTCACTCCTCACACCCTTTAATATCCCACCCAGTCTATTCCCACTCTCCCCCTCGTTCCCGATACCCTTTAATATCCCACCCAGCCTATTCCCACTCTCCCCCTCACTCCCCACACCCTTTAATATCGCACCCAGTCTAATCCCACTCCCCCACTCACTCCCCACACCCTTTAATATCCCACCCAGTCTTATCCCACTCTCCCCCTCACTCCCCGCACCCTTGAATATCCCACCCAGTCTAATCCCTCTCTCCCCCTCGCTCCCCACATCCTTTAATATACCACTCAGTCTAATCCCACTCACTCCCCACACCCTTTAATATCCCACCAAGTCTAATAACGCTCTCCCCATCCCCTGCACCCTTTAGTATCACACCCAGTCTAATCCCACTCTCCCCCTCACTCCCCGCACCCTTTTAATATCCTACCCAGTCTAATCCCACTCTCCCCCTCACTCTCCGCACCCTTTAATATCCCACCCAGTCTAATCCCACGCTCTTGATCCCCTGCAACCTTTAATATCCCACCCAGTCTAATCCCACTCTCCCCCTCACTCCCTGCACCCTTTTAATATCCTACCCAGTTTAATCCCACTCTCCCCCTCACTCTCCGCACCCTTTAATATCCCACCCAGTCTAATCCCACGCTCTTGATCCCCTGCACCCTTTAATATCCCACCCAGTCTAATCCCACTCTCCGCCTCCTCCCCACACCCTTTAATATCCCACCCAATCCGATCCCACTGTGCCGCTCACTTTCCACACCCTTTAATACCACACTCAGTCAAATCCCACTCTCCCCCTCACTCCCCGCTCCCTTTAATATCCCACCCAGTCTAATCCCACTCTCCCCCTCACTCCCCGCACCATTTAATATCCCACCCAGTCTAATCCCTCTCATCCACTCACTCCCCGCACCCTTTCATATCCCTCCCAGTCTAATCCCACTCTCCCCCTAGCTCCCCACATCCTATAATATCCCACCCAGTCTATTCCCTCTCACTCCCCACACCCTTTAATATCCCACCAAAACGAATACCGCTCTCCCCCTCACCCCCTACACCCTTTAGAATCCCACCCAGACTAATCCCACTCTCCCGCTCGTTCCCCACACCCTTTAATATCCCACCCAGTCTATTCCCACTCTCCCGCTCACTCCCCACACCCTTTAATATCCCACCCAGTCTAATCCCATCTCCCCCTCACTCCCCTCACCCTTGAATATCCCACCCTGTCTAATCCCACTTTCCATTCACTCCCCACATCCTTTAATATCCCACCCAGTCTAATCCCACTCTCTCCCTCACTCCCCACACCCTTTAATATCCCACCCAGTCTAATCCCACTCTCTCCCTCACTCCCCGCACCCTTTAATATCCCACCCAGTCTAATCCTACTCTCCCACTCACTCCCCACACCCTTTAATATACCACCAAGTCTAATCCTGCTCTCCCCCTCACCCCCTACACCCTTTAGTATCCCACCCAGACTAATCCCACTCACTCCCCCTCACTCCCCACACACCTTCATATCCCACCCAGTCTAATCCCACTTTCCATTCACTCCCCACACCCTTTAATATCCCACCTAGTCTAATCCCACTCTCCCCCTCACTCCCCGCACCATTTAATACCCCACCCAGTCTAATCCCACTCTCCCCCTCGCTCACCACATCCTTTAATATCGCACCCAGTCTAATCCCACTCACTCCCCCTCACTCCCCACCCCCTTTAATATCCCACCCAGTCTAATTCCGCACTCCCCCTCACTCCCCGCACCCTTTAATATCGCACCCAGTCTAATCCCATCTCCCCCTCACTCCCCGCATTCTTTAATATCCCACCCAGTCTAATCCCTCTCTCCCCCTCGCTCCCCACATCCTTTAATATACCACTCAGTCTAATCCCACTCACTCCCCACACCCTTTAATATCCCACCAAGTCTAATAACGCTCTCCCCATCCCCCCTACACCCTTTAGTATCCCACCCAGTCTAATCCCACTCTCCCCCTCACTCCCCGCACCCTTTTAATATCCTACCCAGTCTAATCCCACTCTCCCCCTCACTCTCCGCACCCTTTAATATCCCACCCAGTCTAATCCCACGCTCTTGATCCCCTGCACCCTTTAATATCCCACCCAGCCTAATCCCACTCTCCCACTCACTCCCCGCACCCTTTAATATCCCACCCTCTCTAATCCCCCTTTCCATTCACTCCCCACACCCTTTAATATCCAAACCAGTCTAATCCCACTCTCCCCTCACTCCCCACACCCTTTAATATCCCACCCAGTCTAATCCCACTCTCCCCCCTCAGTCCCCACACCCTTTAATATCCCACCCAGTCTAATCCAACTATCCCTCTCACTCCTCACACCCTTTAATATCCCACCCAGTCTATTCCCACTCTCCCCCTCGTTCCCGATACCCTTTAATATCCCACCCAGCCTATTCCCACTCTCCCCCTCACTCCCCACACCCTTTAATATCGCACCCAGTCTAATCCCACTCCCCCACTCACTCCCCACACCCTTTAATATCCCACCCAGTCTTATCCCACTCTCCCCCTCACTCCCCGCACCCTTGAATATCCCACCCAGTCTAATCCCTCTCTCCCCCTCGCTCCCCACATCCTTTAATATACCACTCAGTCTAATCCCACTCACTCCCCACACCCTTTAATATCCCACCAAGTCTAATAACGCTCTCCCCATCCCCTGCACCCTTTAGTATCACACCCAGTCTAATCCCACTCTCCCCCTCACTCCCCGCACCCTTTTAATATCCTACCCAGTCTAATCCCACTCTCCCCCTCACTCTCCGCACCCTTTAATATCCCACCCAGTCTAATCCCACGCTCTTGATCCCCTGCAACCTTTAATATCCCACCCAGTCTAATCCCACTCTCCCCCTCACTCCCTGCACCCTTTTAATATCCTACCCAGTTTAATCCCACTCTCCCCCTCACTCTCCGCACCCTTTAATATCCCACCCAGTCTAATCCCACGCTCTTGATCCCCTGCACCCTTTAATATCCCACCCAGTCTAATCCCACTCTCCCCCTCACTCCCCGCACCCTTTAATATCCCACCCTGTCTAATCCCCCTTTCCATTCACTCCCCACACCCTTTAATATCCCACCCAGTCTAATCCCACTCTCCCCTCACTCCCCACACCATTTCATATCCCACCCAGTCTAATCCCACTCTCCCCCCTCACTCCCCACACCCTTTAATATCCCACCCAGTCTAATCCAACTATCCCTCTCACTCCCCGCACCCTTTAATATCCCACCCAGTCTATTCCCACTCTCCCCCTCGCTCCCGATACCCTTTAATATCCCACCCAGCCTATTCCCACTCTCCCCCTCACTCCCCACACCTTTTAATATCGCACCCAGTCTAATCCCACTCCCCTACTCACTCCCCACACCCTTTAATATCCTAACCAGTCTAATCCCACTCACCCCCTCACTCCCCACACCCTTTAATATCCCACCCAGTCTAATCCCACTCTCCCCTTCACTCTCCGCACCCTTTAATATCCCACCCAGTCTAATCCCACTCTCCCCCTCACTCCCCGCACCCTTTAATATCCCACCCAGTCTAATCCCACTCTCCCCTTCACTCTCCGCACCCTTTAATATCCCACACAGTCTAATCCCACTCTCCCCCTCACTCCCCGCACCCTTTAATATCCCACCCAGTCTAATCCCACTCTCCCCCTCATTACCCAGACCCTTTAATATCCCACCCAGTCTAATCCCAATCTCCCCCTCACTCCCCACACCCTTGAATATCCCACCCAATCTAATCCCACTCTCCTCACTCCCCACAACCTTTAATATCCACCCAATCCGATCCCACTGTCCTGCTCACTTTCCACACCCTTTAATACCCCACTCAGTCAAATCCCACTCTCCCCCTCACTCCCCACACCCTTTAATAACGCTCCCAATCTAATCCCACTCTCCCCCCCTCGCTCCCCGCACCGTTTCATATCCCACCCAGTCTAATCCCACTCTCATCCTCACTCCCCACACCCTTTAATATCCCACCCAGTCTATTCCCACTCTCCCGCTCACTCCCCACACCCTTTAATATCCCACCCTGTCTAATCCCACTTTCCATTCACTCCCCACACCCTTTAATATCCCACCCAGTCTAATCCCACTCTCTCCCTCACTCCCCACACCCTTTAATATCCCA
>NC_135917.1:11439191-11446691 GCF_964194155.1 Cetorhinus maximus | reverse complement strand
TCACGCAGACACATTCACAGGCACTATCTCTCTCACTCCCAGTCTCACACACACACACACACACAATCTCTCTCACTCCCACTCACACACACACATTCACAGGCACTAGCTCTCTCACTCCCAATCTCACACACACACACACAGACACACACACACACAATCTCTCTCACTCCCACTCAGACACACACATTCACAGGCACTTTCTCTCTCACTCCCAGTCTGACACACACACACACACACACAATCTCTCTCACTCCCACTCACACACACACATTCACAGGCACTATCTCTCTCACTCCCAATCTCACACACACACACACAAACACACACACTATCTCTTCCACTACCACTCACACACACACACACACTCAATCTCTCTCACTCCCACTCACACACACACATTCACAGGCACTATCTCACTCCCAGTCTCACACACACACACACACACACACACACAATCTCACTCACTCCCACTCACAGACACACATTCACAGGCACTATCTCACTCCCAGTCTCATAAACACACACACACACACAATCTCTCTGACTCCCACTCACACACACACATTCACAGCCACTATCTCTCTCACTCCCAGTCTCACACACACACACACACACACACACACACAGACAATCTCACTCACTCCCACTCACACACACACATTCACAGGCACTATCTCTCTCACTCCCAGTCTCACACACACACCCACACACACACACACAATATCTCTTCCACTAGCACTCACACACACACACACTCAATCTCTCTCACTCCCACCCACACACACAAATTCACTGGCACTATCTCCCTCACTCCAAGTCTGACACACACACACACACATATAATCTCTTCCACTACCACTCACACATACACATTCACAGGCACTATCTCTCTCACTCCTAGTCTCTCTCACACACACACACACACAAACACACACACACACACAATCTCTCTCACTCCCACTCACACACACAATCACAGGCACTATCTCTCTCACTCCCAATCTCACACACACACAAACAAACACACACACTATCTCTTCCACTGCCACTCACACACACACACACACACTGAATCTCTCTCACTCCCACTCACACACACACATTCACAGGCACTATCTCTCTCACTCCCAGTCTCTCTCACACACACACACTCACACACTATCTCTTCCACTACCACTCACACACACACACGCACTCAATCTCTCTCACTCCCACTCACGCACGCACATTCACAGGCACTATCTCTCTCACTCCCAATCTCACACATACACACACACAATCTCTCTCACTCCCACTCTCACACACACATTCACAGGCACTATCTCTCTCACTCCCAATCTCACACACACACACACACACACACACACAATCTCTCTCACTCCCACTCACACACACACATTCACAGGCACTATCTCTCTCACTCGCAATCTTACACACACACACACACACACAAACACACACAATCTCTCTCACTCCCACTCACACACACACATTCACAGGCACTATCTCTCTCACTCCCAGTCTCACACACACACACACACAATCTCCCTCACTCCCACTCACACACACACATTCACAGGCACTATCTCTCTCACTCCCAATCTCACACTCACACACACACACACACACAATCTCTCTCACTCCCACTCACACACACACATTCACAGGCACTATCTCTCTCACCCCCAATCTCACACTCACACACAATCTCTCTCACTCCCACTCATACTTTCACAGGCACTATCTCTTTCACTCCCAGTCTCTCACACACACACATACTATCTCTTCAACTACCACTCACACACACACACACAGACACACAATCTCTCTCACTCCCACTCACACATACACATTCACAGGCACTATCTCTCTCACTCCCAGTCTCACACACACACACACACACAATCTCTCTCACTCCCACTCACACACACACATTCACAGGAACTATCTCTCTCACTCCCAGTCTCACACACACAAACACACACACAATCTCTCTCACTCCCACTCACACACACACACACATTCACAGGCACTATCTCTCTCACTTGCAGTCTCACACACACACACACACAAACACTCAATCTCTCTCACTCCTACTCACACAGACACATTCACAGGCACTATCTCTCTCACTCCCAATCTCACACACACAGACACAAACACACACACTATCTCTTCCACTACCACACACACACACACACACACACACACTCAATATCTCTCACTCGCCCTCACATACACACATTCACAGGCACTATCTCTCTCACTCCCAGTCTCTCACACACACACACACACACACACACACTATCTCTTCCACTACCACTCACACACACACACACACTCAATCTCTCTCACTCGCACTCACGCACACACATTCACAGGCACTATCTCTCTCACTCCCAATCTCACACACACACACACACTATCTCTCTAACTCCCACTCACACACACACATTCACCGGCACTATCTCTCTCACTCCCAATCTCACACACACACACAAACTCAATCTCTCTCACTCCCACTCACACACACACATTCACGGGCACTATCTCTCTCACTCCCAGTCTCACAAACACACACACACACACACACAATCTCTCTCACTCCCACTCTCACACACACATTCACAGGCACTATCTCTCTCACTCCCAATCTCACACAAACACACACACACACAATCTCTCTCACTCCCACTCACACACACACATTCACAGGCACTATCTCTCTCACTCCCAGTCTCTCACAAACACACACATACAATCTCTCTCACTCCCACTCACACACACACATTCACAGGCACTATCTCTCTCACTCCCAGTCTCTCACACACCCACAGACACACACACACACACAATCTTTCTCACTCCCACTCACACACACACATTCACAGGCACGATCTCTCTCACTCCCAGTCTCACTCACACACACACACAATCTCTCTCACTCCCACTCACACAAACACATTCACAGGCACTATCTCTCTCACTCCCAATCTCACACACACACACACACAAACACACACACTATCTCTTCCACTACCACTCACACACACACACGCACTCAATCTCTCTCACTCCCACTCACGCACGCACATTCACAGGCACTATCTCTCTCACTCCCAATCTCACACATACACACACACAATCTCTCTCACTCCCACTCTCACACACACATTCACAGGCACTATCTCTCTCACTCCCAATCTCACACACACACACACACACACACAATCTCTCTCACTCCCACTCACACACACACATTCACAGGCACTATCTCTCTCACTCGCAATCTCACACACACACACACACACACACACACACAAACACACACAATCTCTCTCACTCCCACTCACACACACACATTCACAGGCACTATCTCTCTCACTCCCAGTCTCACACACACACACACACAATCTCTCTCACTCCCACTCACACACACACATTCACAGGCACTAGCTCTCTCACTCCCAATCTCACACACACACACACATTCACAGGCACTATCTCTCTCACTCCCAATCTCACACTCACACACACACACACACACAATCTCTCTCACTCCCACTCACACACACACATTCACAGGCACTATCTCTCTCACCCCCAATCTCACACTCACACACAATCTCTCTCACTCCCACTCACACATTCACAGGCACTATCTCTTTCACTCCCAGTCTCTCACACACACACGCACACAAACACACAATCTCTCTCACTCCCACTCACACACACACAATCTCTCTCACTCCCACAAACACACACACAATCTCTCTCACTCCCACTCACACACACACACTCACGTTCACTATCTCTCTCACTCCCAGTCTCACACACAAACACACACACACACACACTCACAATCTCTCTCACTCTCACTCACACACACACATTCACAGGCACTATCTCTCTCACTCCCAATCTCACACACACACACACACAATCTCTCTCACTCCCACTCACACACACACATTCACACGCACTATCTCTCTCACTTGCAGTCTCACAAACACACACACACACAGACACACAATCTCTCTCACTCCCACTCACACATACACATTCACAGGCACTATCTCTCTCACTCCCAGTCTCACACACACACACACACACACACACACACACAATCTCTCTCACTCCCACTCACACACACACATTCACAGGAACTATCTCTCTCACTCCCAGTCTCACACACACAAACACACACACTATCTCTTCCACTACCACTCACACACACCCACACACACAATCTCTCTCACTCCCACTCACACACACACACACATTCACAGGCACTATCTCTCTCACTTGCAGTCTCACACACACACACACACAAACACACAATCTCTCTCACTCCCACTCACACATACACATTCACAGGCACTATCTCTCTCACTCCCAATCTCACACACACACAAACACACACACTATCTCTTCCATTACCACTCACACACACACACACTCAATCTCTCTCACTCCCACTCACACACACAAATTCACAGGCACTATCTCTCTCACTCCCAGTCTCACACACACACACACACACACACACACAGAATCTCTCTCACTCCCACTCACACACACATATTCACAGGCACTATCTCTCTCACTCCCAGTCTCACACACACACACACACACACAGACAATCTCTCTCACTCCCACTCACACACACACATTCACAGGCACTATCTCTCTCACTCCCAGTCTCACACACACACACACACACACACACACACACACAATCTCTCTCACTCCCACTCACACACACAATCACAGACGCTATCTCTCTCACTCCCAATCTGACACACACACACACATACACACACACAATCTCTCTCACTCCCACTCACACAAACACATTCACAGGCACTATCTCTCTCACAACCAATCTCACACACACACACACACAAACACGCACACTATCTCATCCACTACCACTCTCACACACGCACACACACTCAATCTCTCTCATTCCCACTGACACACACACATTCACAGGCACTATCTCTCTCACTCCCAGTCTCACACACACGCACACACATACTATCTCTTGCACTACCACTCACACACACACATTCACAGGCACTATCTCTCTCACTCCCAGTCTCTCACACACACACACACACACAGACAATATCTCTCACTCCCACTCACACACACACATTCACAGGCACTATCTATCTCACTCCCAGTCTCACACACACACACACACACACACAATCTCTCTCACTCCCACTCACACACACAATCACAGGCACTATCTCTCTCACTCCCAATCTGACACACACACACACACACACACACACACAATCTCTCTCACTCCTACTCACACAGACACATTCACAGGCACTATCTCTCTCACTCCCAATCTCACACACACACACACAAACACACACACTATCTCTTCCACTACCACTCACACACACACACACACACACACTCAATCTCTCTCACTCGCACTCACACACACACAGTCACAGGCACTATCTCTCTCACTCCCAGTCTCTCTCACACACACACACACACACACACACACAATCTCTCTCACTCCCACTCACACACACAATCACAGGCACTATCTCTCTCACTCCCAATCTGACACACACACACACACACACACACACACAATCTCTCTCACTCCTACTCACACAGACACATTCACAGGCACTATCTCTCTCACTCCCAATCTCACACACACACACACAAACACACACACTATCTCTTCCACTACCACTCACACACACACACACACACACTCAATCTCTCTCACTCGCACTCACACACACACAGTCACAGGCACTATCTCTCTCACTCCCAGTCTCTCTCACACACACACACACACACACACACACTATCTCTTCCACTACCACTCACACACACACACACACTCAATCTCTCTCACTCGCACTCACGCACACACATTCACAGGCACTATCTCTCTCACTCCCAATCTCACACACACACACAATCTCTCTCACTCCCACTCACACACACACATTCACAGGCACTAGCTCTCTCACTCCCAATATCACACACACACACACATTCACAGGCACTATCTCTCTCACTCCCAATCTCACACTCACACACACACACACACACACACAATCTCTCTCACTCCCACTCACACGCACACATTCACAGGCACTATCTCTCTCACCCCCAATCTCACACTCACACACAATCTCTCTCACTCCCACTCACACATTCACAGGCACTATCTCTTTCACTCCCAGTCTCTCACACACACATACTATCTCTTCAACTACCACTCACACACACACACACAGACACACAATCTCTCTCACTCCCACTCACACACACACATTCACAGGCACTATCTCTCTCACTCCGAGTCTCACACACACACACATACTATCTCTTCCACGACTACTCACACACACACACAATCTCTCTCACTCCCACAAACACACACACAATCTCTCTCACTCCCACTCACACACACACACACATTCACAGGCACTATCTCTCTCACTTGCAGTCTCACACACACACACACACAAACACACAATCTCTCTCACTCCCACTCACACACACACATTCACAGGCACTATCTCTCTCACTCCCAGTCTCACACACACACACACACACACACAGACAATCTCTCTCACTCCCACTCACACACACACATTCACAGGCACTATCTCTCTCACTCCCAGTCTCACACACACACACACACACACACACACACAATCTCTCTCACTCCCACTCACACACACATATTCACAGGCACTATCTCTCTCACTCCCAGTCTCACACACACACACACACACACAGACAATCTCTCTCACTCCCACTCACACAAACACATTCACAGGCACTATCTCTCTCACAACCAATCTCACACACACACACACACACAAACACGCACACTATCTCTTCCATTACCACTCACACACACACACACTCAATCTCTCTCACTCCCACTCACACACACAAATTCACAGGCACTATCTCTCTCACTCCCAGTCTCTCACTCACACACACACACACACAAACACGCACACTATCTCATCCACTACCACTCTCACACACGCACACACAATCAATCTCTCTCACTCCCACTGACACACACACATTCACAGGCACTATCTCTCTCACTCCCAGTCTCACACACACGCACACACACACTATCTCTTGCACTACCACTCACACACACACATTCACAGGCACTATCTCTCTCACTCCCAGTCTCTCACACACACACACACACACACAGACAATATCTCTCACTCCCACTCACACACACACATTCACAGGCACTATATATCTCACTCCCAATCTCACACACACACACACACACACACAATCTTTCTCACTCCCACTCACACACACAATCACAGGCACTATCTCTCTCACTCCCAATCTGACACAAACACACACACACACACACACACACAATCTCTCTCACTCCTACTCACACAGACACATTCACAGGCACTATCTCTCTCACTCCCAATCTCACACACACACACACAA
>NC_135917.1:11404191-11434191 GCF_964194155.1 Cetorhinus maximus | reverse complement strand
CCGAGTCTCATAAACACACACACACACACACAATCTCTCTCACTCCCACTCACACACACACATTCACAGGCACTATCTCTCTCACTCCCAGTCTCACACACACACACACACACACACAATCTCTCTCACTCCCACTCACACACACAATCACAGACACAATCTCTCTCACTCCCATTCTGACACACACACACACATACACACACACAATCTCTCTCACTCCCACTCACAGACACACATTCACAGGCACTATCTGTCTCACTCCCAATCTCACACACACACACACACAAACACACACACTACCTCATCCACTACCACACACACACGCACACACACTCAATCTCTCTCACTCCCACTGACACACACACATTTACAGGCACTATCTCTCTCACTCCCAGTCTCACACACACACACACACAGACAATCTCTCTCACTCCCACTCACACACACACATTCACAGGCACTATCTCTCTCACTCCCTGTCTCACACACACACACACACACACACACACAGACAATCTCTCTCACTCCCACTCACACACACAATCACAGGCACTATCTCTCTCACTCCCAATCTGACACACACACACACACACACACTCAATCTCTCTCACTCCTACTCACACAGACACATTCACAGGCACTATCTCTCTCACTCCCAATCTCACACACACAGACACAAACACACACACTATCTCTTCCACTACCACTCACACACACACACACACACACACTCAATCTCTCTCACTCGCCCTCACATACACACATTCACAGGCACTATCTCTCTCACTCCCAGACTCTCACACACACACACACACACACACACACACACACACACAATATCACTTCCACTACCACTCACACACACACACACACACTCAATCTCTCTCACTCGTACTCACGCACACACATTCACAGGCACTATCTCTCTCACTCCCAATCTCACACACACACACACACTATCTCTCTCACTCCCACACACACACACACATTCACCGGCACTATCTCTCTCACTCCCAATCTCACAAACACACACAAACTCAATCTCTCTCACTCCCACTCACACACAGACATTCACGGGCACTATCTCTCTCACTCCCAGTCTCACACACACACACACACGCACAATCTCTCTCACTCCCACTCACACACACACATTCACAGGCACTATCTCTCTCACTCCCAATCTCACACAAACACACACACACACAATCTCTCTCACTCCCACTCACACACACACATTCACAGGCACTATCTCTCTCACTCCCAGTCTCTCACAAACACACACATACAATCTCTCTCACTCCCACTCACACACACACATTCACAGGCACTATCTCTCTCACTCCCAGTCTCTCACACACCCACAGACACACACACACACAATATTTCTCACTCCCACTCACACACACACATTCACAGGCACGATCTCTCTCACTCCCAGTCTCACACACACACACACACAATCTCTCTCACTCCCACTCACACAAACACATTCACAGGCACTATCTCTCTCACTCCCAATCTCACACACACACACACACAAGCACACACAGTATCTCTTCCACTACCACTCACACACACATACACTCAATCTCTCTCACTCCCACTCACACACACACATTCAGAGGCACTATCTCTCTCACTCCCAGTCTCACACACGCACACACACACACACACACACAAACACAGACAATCTCTCTCACTCCCACTCACACACACATTCACAGGCACTATCTCTCTCACTCCCAGTCTCACACACACGCACACAAACACACACACACAATCTCTCTCACTCCCACTCACACACACACATTCACAGGCACTATCTCTCTCACTCCCAGTCTCTCACACACACACACATACTATCTCTTCCACTACCACTCACACACACACACAGACAGACAATCTCTCTCACTCCCACTCACACACACACATTCACAGGCACTATCTCTCTCACTCCCAGTCTCACACACACACACACACAATCTCTCTCACTCCCACTCACACACACACATTCACAGGCACTATCTCTCTCACTCCCAGTCTCTCACACACACACACATACTATCTCTTCCACTACCACTCACACACACACACAGACAGACAATCTCTCTCACTCCCACTCACACACACACATTCACAGGCACTATCTCTCTCACTCCCAGTCTCACACACACACACACATACTATCTCTTCCACGACCACTCACACACACACACAATCTCTCTCACTCCCACACACACACACACAATCTCTCTCACTCCCACTCACACACACACATTCACAGGCACTATCTCTCTCACTCCCAGTCTCTCACACACACACACACATACTATCTCTTCCACGACCACTCACACACACACACAATCTCTCTCACTTCCACACACACACACACAATCTCTCTCACTCCCACTCACACACACACATTCACAGGCACTATCTCTCTCACTCCCAATCTCACACACACACACACAAACACACGCACTATCTCATCCACTCCCACTCACACACACACACACACTAAATCTCTCTCACTCCCACTCACACAGACACATTCACAGGCACTATCTCTCTCACTCCCTGTCTCACACACACACACACACACACAATCTCTCTCACTCGACACTCACACACACACATTCACAGGCACTAGCTCTCTTACTCCCAATCTCACACACACACACACACACACACAATCTCTCTCACTCCCACTCACACACACACATTCACAGGCACTATCTCTCTCACTCCCAATTTCACACACACACACACACAAACACACACACTATCTCTTCCACTACCACTCACACACACACACACACACTCAATCTCTCTCACTCCCACTCACACACGCACATTCACGGTCACTAGCTCTCTCACTCCCAGTCTCACACACAAACACACACACACACACACACAATCTCTCTCACTCCCACTCACACACACACATTCACAGGCACTATCTCACTCCGAGTCTCATAAACACACACACACACACACAATCTCTCTCACTCCCACTCACACACACACATTCACAGGCACTACCTCTCTCACTCCCAGTCTCACACACACACACACATACAATCTCTCTCACTCCCACTCACACACACACATTCAGAGGCACTATCTCTCTCACTCCCAGTCTCACACACGCACACACACACACACACACACACACAAACACAGACAATCTCTCTCACTCCCACTCACACACACATTCACAGGCACTATCTCTCTCACTCCCAGTCTCACACACACACACACACACACACACACACACACAATCTCTCTCACTCCCACTCACACATACACATTCACAGGCACTATCTCTCTCACTCCCAATCTCACACACACACACACACATACTATCTCTTCCACTACCACTCACACACACACATTCACAGGCACTATCTCTCTCACTCCCAGTCTCACACACACACACACACACACACAGACAATCTCTCTCACTCCCACCCACACACACACATTCACAGGCACTATCTCTCTCACTCCCAGTCTCTCACAGACACACACACACACACACACACACACACAATCTCTCTCACTCCCACTCACACATACACATTCACAGGCACTATCTCTCTCACTCCCAATCTCACACACACACACACACAAACACACACACTATCACTTCCACTACCACTCACACACACACACACACATTCAATCTCTCTCACTCCCACTCACACACACACATTCACAGGCACTATCTCTCTCACTCCCAGTCTCTCACACACACACACACACACACACACACACACTATCTCATCCACTACCACTCACACACAGACACACACTCAATCTCTCTCACTCCCACTCACGCACACACATTCACAGGCACTATCTCTCTCACTCCCAATCTAAAACACACACACAGACAATCTCTCTCACTCCCACTCACACACACACATTCACAGGCACTATCTCTCTCACACCCAATCTCACACACACACACACAAACACACACACTATCTCTTCCACTCCCACTCACACACACACATTCACGGGCACTATCTCTCTCACTCCCAGTCTCACACACACACACACACAGACACACATACAATCTCTCTCACTCCCACACACACACACACATTCGCAGGCACTATCTCTCTCACTCCCAATCTCACACACAGACACACACACACAATCTCTCTCACTCCCACTCACACACATTCACAGGCACTATCTCTCTCACTCCCAGTCTCACAGAAACACACACATACTATCTCTTCCACTACCACTCACACATACACACAATCCCTCTCACTCCCACACACACACACACAATCTCTCTCACTCCCACTCACACACACACATTCACAGGCACTATCTCTCTCACTCCCAGTCTCTCTCTCACACACACACACACACACACACACACAGAATCTCTCTCACTCCCACTCACACACACACATTCACAGGCACTATCTCTCTCACTCCCAGTCTCACACACACACACAAACAATCTGTCTCACTCCCACTCACACACACACATTCACAGGCACTATCTCTCTCACCCCCAATCTCACACTCACACACAATCTCTCTCACTCCCACTCACACATTCACATTCACAGGTACTATCTCTCTCACCCCCAATCTCACACTCACACACAATCTCTCTCACTCCCACTCACACACACACATTCACAGGCACTATCTCTCTCACCCCCAATCTCACACTCACACACAATCTCTCTCACTCCCACTCACACATTCACATTCACAGGTACTATCTCTCTCACTCCCAATCTCACGCTCACACACACACACACACACAATCTCTCTCACTCCCACTCACACACACACATTCACAGGTACTATCTCTCTCACCCCCAATCTCACACTCACACACAATCTCTCTCACTCCCACTCACACATTCACAGGCACTATCTCTCTCACTCCCAGTCTCTCACACACACACATACTATCTCTTCAACTACCACTCACACACACACACAGACACACAATCTCTCTCACTCCCACTCACACACACACATTCACAGGCACTATCTCTCTCACTCCGAGTCTCACACACACACACACACACACACAATCTTCTCACTCCCACACACACACACAATCTCTCTCACTCCCACTCACACACACACATTCACAGGCACTATCTCTCTCACTCCCAATCTCACACACAGACACACACAAACACACACACTATCTCTTCCACTCACACTTACACACACACACACACTAAATCTCTCTCACTCCCACTCACACATACACATTCACAGGCACTATCTCTCTCACTCCCAGTCTCACACACACACACACACAATCTCTCTCACTCCCACTCACACACACACATTCACAGGCACTATCTCTCTCACTCCCAATCTCACACACACACACACACATAATCTCTCTCACTCCCACTCACACACACACATTCACAGCACTATCTCCCTCACTCCCAATCTCACACACACACACACAAACACACACACTATCTTTTCCACTACCACTCACACACACACATACACTCAATCTCTCTCACTCCCCCTCACACACACATTCACAGGCACTATCTCTCTCCCAGTCTCACACACACACACACACACACACACACACAATCTCTCTCACTCCCACTCACACACACACATTCACAGTCACTATCTCTCTCACTCCCAGTCTCACACACACACACACACACACACACACAATCTCTCTCACTCCCACGCACACACACGCATTCACAGGCACTATCTCTCACACTCCCAGTCTCACACACACGCACACACACACACACAGACAATCTCTCTCACTCCAACTCACACACACACATTCACAGGCACTATCTCTCTCACTCCCAGTCTCACACACACACACACAGACACACACACAATCTCTCTCACTCCCACTCAAACATACACATTCACAGTCACTATCTCTCTCACTCCCAATCTCACACACACACAAACACACACACTATCTCTTCCACTACCACTCACACACACACACACTCAATCTCTCTCATTCCCACTCACACACACAAATGCACAGGCACTATCTCTCTCACTCCCAGTCTCACACACACACACACACACACACACACACACAGAATCTCTCTCCCTCCCACTCACAAACACACATTCACAGGCACTATTTCTCTCACTCCCAGTCTCACACACACACACACACACACACACACACACAGAAAATCTCTCTCACTCCCACTCACACACACACATTCACAGGCACTATCTCTCTCACTCCCAGTCTCACACACACACACACACACACACAATCTCTCTCACTCCCACTCACACACACAATCACAGACACTATCTCTCTCACTCCCAATCTGACACACACACACACATACACACACACAATCTCTCTCACTCCCACTCACACACACACATTCACAGGCACTATCTCTCTCACTCCCCATCTCTCACACACACACACACAAACACACACACTATCTCATCAACTACCACTCACACACACGCACACACACAGACAATCTCTCTCACTCCCACTCACACAAATACATTCACAGGCACTATCTCTCTCACTCCCAGTCTCACACACACACACACACACACACACTCAATCTCTCTCATTCCCACTCACACACGCACATTCACAGGCACTATCTCTCTCACTCCCAGTCACTCACACACACACACACACACACACACACACACACACTATCTCTTCCACTACCATTCACACACATACACACACTCAATCTCTCTCACTCCCACTGACGCACACACATTCACAGGCACTATCTCTCTCACTCCCAATCTCTCACACATGCACACACAATCTCTCTCACTCCCACTCACACACACACATTTACCGGCACTATCTCTCTCACTCCCAATCTCACACACACACACTCAATCTCTCTCAATCCGACTCACACACACACATTCACGGGCACTATCTCTCTCACGCCCAGTCTCTCACACACACACACACACACACACACAGAATCTCTCTCACTCCCACTCACACACACACATTCACAGGCACTATCTCTCTCACTCCCAATCTCACACACACACACACACACACAATCTCTCTCACTCCCACTCACACACATGCATTCACAGGCACTATCTCATCACTCCCAGTCTCTCACAAACACACACATACTATCTCTTCCACTACCACTCACAAACACACACAATCCCTGTCACTCCCACACACACACACACAATCTCTCTCACTACCACACACACACACACATTCACAGGCACAATCTCTCTCACTCCCAGTCTCTCACACACCCACACACACACACACACACACATTCAATCTCTCTCACTCCCACTCACACACACACATTCACAGGCACTATCTCTATCACTCCCAGTCTCTCACACACACTCACACACACA
This sequence comes from Cetorhinus maximus, assembly GCF_964194155.1. Classification (NCBI taxonomy): domain Eukaryota; kingdom Metazoa; phylum Chordata; class Chondrichthyes; order Lamniformes; family Cetorhinidae; genus Cetorhinus; species Cetorhinus maximus. Next base: position 11,426,799 of record NC_135917.1, on the reverse strand, counting down.
CACACACACACTATCTCTTCCACTACCACTCACACACAGACACACACTCAATCTCTCTCACTCCCACTCACGCACACACATTCACAGGCGCTATCTCTCTCACTCCCAATCTCACACACACACACAGACAATCTCTCTCACTCCCACTCACTCACACACATTCACAGGCACTATCTCTCTCACACCCAATCTCACACACACACACACGCACACTCAATCTCTCTCACTCCCACTCACACACACACATTCACGGGCACTATCTCTCTCACTCCCTGTCTCACACACACACACACAGACACACACACAATCTCTCTCACTCCCACTCACACACACACATTCACTGGCACTATCTCTCTCACTCCCAATCTCACACACACACACACACACACAATCTCTCTCACTCCCACTCACACACACACATTCACAGGCACTATCTCTCTCACTCCCAGTCTCACAGAAACACACACATACTATCTCTTCCACTACCACTCACACACACACACAATCCCTCTCACTCCCACTCACACACACACATTCACAGGCACTATCTCTCTCACTCCCAATCTCACACTCACACACACACACAATCTCTCTCACTCCCACTCACACATTCACAGGCACTATCTCTGTCACTCCCAGTCTCTCACACACACATATACTATCTCTTCCACTACCACTCACACACACACACAGACACACAATCTCTCTCACTCCCACTCACACACACACATTCACAGGCAATATCTCTCTCACTCCCAGTCTCACACACACACACAATCTCTCTCACGCCCACACACACACACACAATCTCTCTCACTCCCATTCACAGACACACATTCACAGGCACTATCTCTCTCACTCCCAGTCTCACACATACAAACACACACAATCTCTCTCACTCCCACTCACACACACACATTCACAGGCACTATCTCTCTCACTCCCAATCTCACATAGACACACACACACACAATCTCTCTCACTCCCAATCACACACACACATTCACAGGCACTATTTCACTCCCAGTCTCACACACACACACACACACACACAATCTCTCTCACTCCCACTCACACACAAGCATTCACAGGCACTATCTCTCTCACTCCCAGTCTCACACACACACACACACACACACACACAGACAATCTCTCTCACTCCCACTCACACATACGCATTCACAGGCACTATCTCTCTCAAACCCAATCTCACACACACACAAACACACACACTATCTCTTCCACTACCATTCACATACACACACACTCAATCTCTCTCACTCCCACTCACACACACACATTCACAGGCACTATCTCTCTCACTCCCAGTCTCACAGAAACACACACATACTATCTCTTCCACTACCACTCACACACACACACAATCCCTCTCACTCCCACTCACACACACACATTCACAGGCACTATCTCTCTCACTCCCAATCTCACACTCACACTCACACACACACACACAATCTCTCTCACTCCCACTCACACACACACATTCACAGGCACTATCTCACTCACCCCCAATCTCACACACACACACACACAATCTCTCTCACTCCCACTCACACACACACATTCACAGGCACTATCTCACTCCGAGTCTCATAAACACACACACACACACACAATCTCTCTCACTCCCACTCACACACACACATTCACAGGCACTATCTCTCTCACTCCCAATCTCACACACACACACACACACACAATCTCTCTCACTCCCACTCACACACATGCATTCACAGGCACTATCTCATCACTCCCAGTCTCTCACAAACACACACATACTATCTCTTCCACTACCACTCACAAACACACACAATCCCTGTCACTCCCACACACACACACACAATCTCTCTCACTACCACACACACACACACATTCACAGGCACAATCTCTCTCACTCCCAGTCTCTCACACACCCACACACACACACACACACACATTCAATCTCTCTCACTCCCACTCACACACACACATTCACAGGCACTATCTCTATCACTCCCAGTCTCTCACACACACTCACACACACACACACACACACTATCTCTTCCACTACCACTGACACACAGACACACACTCAATCTCTCTCACTCCCACTCACGCACACACATTCACAGGCGCTATCTCTCTCACTCCCAATCTCACACACACACACAGACAATCTCTCTCACTCCCACTCACTCACACACATTCACAGGCACTATCTCTCTCACACCCAATCTCACACACACACACACGCACACTCAATCTCTCTCACTCCCACTCACACACACACATTCACGGGCACTATCTCTCTCACTCCCTGTCTCACACACACACACACAGACACACACACAATCTCTCTCACTCCCACTCACACACACACATTCACTGGCACTATCTCTCTCACTCCCAATCTCACACACACACACACACACACAATCTCTCTCACTCCCACTCACACACACACATTCACAGGCACTATCTCTCTCACTCCCAGTCTCACAGAAACACACACATACTATCTCTTCCACTACCACTCACACACACACACAATCCCTCTCACTCCCACTCACACACACACATTCACAGGCACTATCTCTCTCACTCCCAATCTCACACTCACACACACACACAATCTCTCTCACTCCCACTCACACATTCACAGGCACTATCTCTGTCACTCCCAGTCTCTCACACACACATATACTATCTCTTCCACTACCACTCACACACACACACAGACACACAATCTCTCTCACTCCCACTCACACACACACATTCACAGGCAATATCTCTCTCACTCCCAGTCTCACACACACACACAATCTCTCTCACGCCCACACACACACACACAATCTCTCTCACTCCCATTCACAGACACACATTCACAGGCACTATCTCTCTCACTCCCAGTCTCACACATACAAACACACACAATCTCTCTCACTCCCACTCACACACACACATTCACAGGCACTATCTCTCTCACTCCCAATCTCACATAGACACACACACACACAATCTCTCTCACTCCCAATCACACACACACATTCACAGGCACTATTTCACTCCCAGTCTCACACACACACACACACACACACAATCTCTCTCACTCCCACTCACACACAAGCATTCACAGGCACTATCTCTCTCACTCCCAGTCTCACACACACACACACACACACACACACACAGACAATCTCTCTCACTCCCACTCACACATACGCATTCACAGGCACTATCTCTCTCAAACCCAATCTCACACACACACAAACACACACACTATCTCTTCCACTACCATTCACATACACACACACTCAATCTCTCTCACTCCCACTCACACACACACATTCACAGGCACTATCTCTCTCACTCCCAGTCTCACAGAAACACACACATACTATCTCTTCCACTACCACTCACACACACACACAATCCCTCTCACTCCCACTCACACACACACATTCACAGGCACTATCTCTCTCACTCCCAATCTCACACTCACACTCACACACACACACACAATCTCTCTCACTCCCACTCACACACACACATTCACAGGCACTATCTCACTCACCCCCAATCTCACACACACACACACACAATCTCTCTCACTCCCACTCACACACACACATTCACAGGCACTATCTCACTCCGAGTCTCATAAACACACACACACACACACAATCTCTCTCACTCCCACTCACACACACACATTCACAGGCACTACCTCTCTCACTCCCAGTCTCACACACACACACACAATCTCTCTCACTCCAACTCACACACACGCATTCAGAGGCACTATCTCTCTCACTCCCAGTCTCACACACGCACACACACACACACACACACAAACACAGACAATCTCTCTCACTCCCACTCACACACACATTCACAGGCACTATCTCTCTCACTCCCAGTCTCACACACACACACACACACACACACACACACACACACAATCTCTCTCACTCCCACTCACACATACAAATTCACAGGCACTATCTCTCTCACTCCCAATCTCACACACACACATACTATCTCTTCCACTACCACTCACGCACATACATTCACAGGCACTGTCTCTCTCACTCCCAGTCTCACACACACACACACACACACACAGACAATCTCTCTCACTCCCACCCACACACACACATTCACAGGCACTATCTCTCTCACTCCCAGTCTCACACACACACACACACACACACACACACACAATCTCTCTCACTCCCACTCACACATACACATTCACAGGCACTATCTCTCTCACTCCCAATCTCACACACACACACACACAAACACACACACTATCACTTCCACTACCACTCACACACACAAAGACACATTCAATCTCTCTCACTCCCACTCACACACATACATTCACAGGCACTATCTCTCTCACTCCCAGTCTCTCTCACACACACACACACACACACACACACACACACTATCTCTTCCACTACCACTCACACACAGACACACACTCAATCTCTCTCACTCCAACTCACGCACACACATTCACAGGCACTATCTCTCTCACTCCCAATCTCACACACACACACAGACAATCTCTCTCACTCCCACTCACACACACACATTCACAGGCACTATCTCTCTCACACCCAATCTCACACACACACACACAAACACACACACTATCTCTTCCACTCCCACTCACACACACACACACGCTCAATCTCTCTCACTCCCACTCACACACACATATTCATGGGCACTATCTCTCTCACTCCCAGTCTCACACACACACACACAGACACACACACAATCTCTCTCACTCCCACTCACACACACACATTCGCAGGCACTATCTCTCTCACTCCCAATCTCACACACACACACACACACATAATCTCTCTCACTCCCACTCACACACATTCACAGGCACTATCTCTCTCACTCCCAGTCTCACAGAAACACACACATACTATCTCTTCCACTACCACTCACACACACACACAATCCCTCTCACTCCCACACGCACAGACACAATCTCTCTCACTCCCACTCACACACACACATTCACAGGCACTATCTCTCTCACTCCCAGTCTCTCTCACACACACACACACACACACACACAATCTCTCTCACTCCCGCTCACACACACACATTCACAGGCACTATCTCTCTCACTCCCAATCTCACACTCACACACACACACACACACACACACAATCTCTCTCACTCCCACTCACACACACACATTCACAGGTACTATCTCTCTCACCCCCAATCTCACACTCACACACAATCTCTCTCACTCCCACTCACACATTCACAGGCAATATCTCTCTCACTCCCAGTCTCTCACACACACACATACTATCTCTTCAACTACCACTCACACAGACACACCGACACACAATCTCTCTCACTCCCACTCACACACACACATTCACAGGCACTATCTCTCTCACTCCGAGTCTCACACACACACACACACACACACACACAAACTCTCTCACTCCCACACACACACACACAATCTCTCTCACTCCCACTCACACACACACATTCACAGGCACTATCTCTCCCACTCCCAATCTCACACACACACACACACTATCTCTTCCACTCCCACTTACACACACACATTCACAGGCACTATCTCTCTCACTCCCAGTCTCACACACACACACACACAATCTCTCTCACTCCCACTCACACACACACATTCACAGGCACTAGCTCTCTCACTCCCAATCTCACACACACACACACACACACACAATCTCTCTCACTCCCACTCACACACACACATTCACAGCACTATCTCTCTCACTCCCAATCTCACACACACACACACAAACACACACACTCTCTTTTCCACTACCACTCACACACACACATACACTCAATCTCTCTCACTCCCCCTCACACACACATTCACAGGCACTATCTCTCTACCAGTCTCACACACACACACACACACACACACACACAATCTCTCTCACTCCCACTCACACACACACATTCACAGGCGCTATCTCTCTCACTCCCAGTCTCACACACACACACATACACACACACACACAATCTCTCTCACTCCCACGCACACACACGCATTCACAGGCACTATCTCTCTCACTCCCAGTCTCACACACACGCACACACACACACACAGACAATCTCTCTCACTCCCACTCACACACACACATTCACAGGCACTATCTCTCTCACTCCCAGTCTCACACACACACACACACACACACACAATCTCTCTCACTCCCACTCACACATACACATTCACAGGCACTATCTCTTTCACTCCCAATCTCACACACACACAAACACACACACTATCTCTTCCACTACCACTCACACACACACACACTCAATATCTCTCATTCCCACTCACACACACAAATGCACAGGCACTATCTCTCTCACTCCCAGTCTCACACACACACACACACACACACACACACACAGAATCTCTCTCACTCCCACTCACACACACACATTCACAGGCACTATTTCTCTCACTCCCAGTCTCACACACACACACACACACACACACAGACAATCTCTCTCACTCCCACTCACAGACACACATTCACAGGCAATATCTCTCTCACTCCCAGTCTCGCACACACACAAACACACACATTCTCTCTCACTCCCACTCACACACACAATCACAGACACTATCTCTCTCACTCCCAATCTGACACACACACACACACACATACACACACACAATCTCTCTCACTCCCACTCACACACACACATTCACAGGCACTATCTCTCTCACTCCCAATCTCACACACACACACACACAAACACACACACTATCTCATCCACTACCACTCACACACACGCACACACACTCAATCTCTCTCACTCCCACTGACACACACACATTCACAGGCACTATCTCTCTCACTCCCAGTCTCACACACACACACACACACACACATACTATCTCTTGCACTACCACTCACACACACACATTCACAGGCACTATCTCTCTCACTCCCAGTCTCACACACACACACACACACACACAGACAATCTCTCTCACTCCCAATCACACAAATACATTCACAGGCACTATCTCTCTCACTCCCAGTCTCACACACACACACACACACACACACACTATCTCTTCCACTACCACTCACACACACACACACACTCAATCTCTCTCACTCCCACTAACGCACACACATTCACAGGCACTATCTCTCTCACTCCCAATCTCACACACACGCACACACAATCTCTCTCACTCCCACTCACACACAGACATTCACCGGCACTATCTCTCTCACTCCCAATCTCACACACACACTCAATCTCTCTCACTCCCACTCACACACACACATTCACGGGCACTATCTCTCTCACTCCCAGTCTCACACACACACACACACACACACACAATCTCTCTCACTCCCACTCACACACACACATTCACAGGCACTATCTCTCTCACTCCCAATCTCACACACACACACACACACACACACAATCTCTCTCACTCCCACTCACACACACGCATTCACAGGCACTATCTCATCACTCCCAGTCTCTCACAAACACACACATACTATCTCTTCCACTACCACTCACACACACACACAATCCCTCTCACTCCCACACACACACACACAATCTCACTCACTACCAGTCACACACACACATTCACAGGCACAATCTCTCTCACTCCCAGTTTCTCACACACCCACACACACACACACACACACACACACATTCAATCTCTCTCACTCCCACTCACACACATTCACAGGCACTATCTCTATCACTCCCAGTCTCTCACACACACACACACACACACACACACACACTATCTCTTCCACTACCACTCACACACAGATACACACTCAATCTCTCTCACTCCCACTCACGCACACACATTCACAGGCACTATCTCTCTCACTCCCAATCTTACACACACACACAGACAATCCCTCTCACTCCCACTCACTCACACACATTCACAGGGACTATCTCTCTCACACCCAATCTCACACACACACACACACACACTCAATCTCTCTCACTCCCACTCACACACACTCATTCACGGGCACTATCTCTCTCACTCCCAGTCTCACACACACACACACACAGACACACACACAATCTCTCTCACTCCCACTCACACACACACATTCACAGGCACTATCTCTCTCACTCCCAATCTCACACACACACACACACACACAATCTCTCTCACTCCCACTCACACACACACATTCACAGGCACTATCTCTCTCTCTCCCAGTCTCACAGAAACACACACATACTATCTCTTCCACTACCACTCACACACACACACAATCCCTCTCACTCCCACTCACACACACACATTCACAGGCACTATCTCTCTCACTCCCAGTCTCACACACATACACACACTATCTCTCTCACTCCCACTCACACACACACATTCACAGGCACTATCTCTCTCACTCCCAATCTCACACTCACACACACACACACACACACACAATCTCTCTCACTCCCACTCACACACACACATTCACAGGCACTATCTCACTCACCCCCAATCTCAAACACACACACACACAATCTCTCTCACTCCCACTCACACACACACATTCACAGGCACTATCTCTCTCACCCCCAATCTCACACTCACACACAATCTCTCTCACTCCCACTCACACATTCACAGGCACACTCTCTCTCACTCCCAGTCTCTCACACACACATACTATCTCTTCAACTACCACTCACACACACACACAGACACACAATCTCTCTCACTCCCACTCACACACACACATTCACAGGCACTATCTCTCTCACTCCGAGTCTCACACACAGACACACATACTATCTCTTCCACGACCACTCACACACACACACAATCTCTCTCATTCCCACCCACATACACACAATCTCTCTCACTCCCAGTCTCACACACTCACAATCTCTCTCACTCCCACTCACACACACACATTCACAGGCACTATCTCTCTCACTCCCAATCTCACACACACACACACACAAACACACACACTATCTCTTCCACTCCCACTCACACACGCACACACACACTAAATCTCTCTCACTCCGACTCACACACACACATTCACAGGCACTATCACTCTCACTCCCAGTCTCACACACACACACACACACACAGAATCTCTCTCACTCCCACTCAGACACACACATTCACAGGCACTAGCTCTCTCACTCCCAATCTCAAACACACACACACACACACACACACACACACACACACAATCTCTCTCACTCCCACTCACACACACACATTCACAGGCACTATCTCTCTCACTCCCAATCTCACACTCACACACACAAACACACACACTATCTCTTCCACTACCACTCACACACACACACACACACTCAATCTCTCTCACTCCCCCTCACACACACATTCAGAGGCACTATCTCTCTCCCAGTCTCACACACACACACACACACACACAATCTCTCTCACTCCCACTCACACACAAACATTCACAGGCACTATCTCACTCCCAGTCTCATAAACACACACACACACACAATCTCGCTCACTCCCACTCACACACACACATTCACAGGCACTATCTCTCTCACTCCCAATCTCACACACACACTCACAAACACACACACTATCTCTTCCACTACCACTCACACACACACACACTCACTCTCTCTCACTCCCCCACACACACACATTCACAGGCACTATCTCTCTCCAAGTCTCACCCACACACACACACACACACACACAATCTCTCTCACTCCCACTCACACACACACATTCACAGGCACTATCTCTCTCACTCCCAGTCTCTCTAACACACACACACACACCCACACACACAATCTCTCTCACTCCCTCTCACACACACACATTCACAGGCACTATCTCTCTCACTCCCAGTCTCACACACACACACACACACACACACACACACACACACAATCTCTCTCACTCCCACTCACACACACACATTCACAGGCCATATCTCTCTCACTCCCAATCTCACACACACACACACACAAACACACACACACTCTATCTCTTCCACTCCCACTCACACACACACTCACACTAAATCTCTCTCACTCCCACTCACACACACACATTCACAGGCACTATCTCTCTCACTCCCAGTCTCACACACACACACACACACACAATCTCTCCCACTCCCACTCACACACGCACATTCACAGGCACTATCTCTCTCACTCCCAATCTCACACACACACACACAAACAAACACACTATCTCTTCCAATACCACTCACACACACACACACACACTCAATCTCTCTCACTCCCACTCACACACACACATTCACAGGCACTATCTCTCTCACTCCCAGTCTCACACACACACACACACAATCTCTCTCACTCCCACTCACACACACACATTCACAGGCACTATCTCTCTCACTGCCAATCTCACACACACACACACACACACACACACAGACAATCTCTCTCACTCCCACTGACACACACACATTCACAGTAACTATCTCTCTCACTCCCAATCTCACACACACACACACTCTCACACACACACACACACACAATCTCTCTCACTCCCACTCACACATACACATTCACAAGCACTATCTCTCTCACTCCCAATCTCACACACACACAAACACACACACTATCTCTTCCACTACCACTCACACACACACAAACTCAATCTCTCTCACTCCCACTCACACACACACATTCACAGGCACTATCTCTCTCACTCCCAGTCTCACACACACACACACATACTATCTCTTCCACTACCACTCACACACACACATTCACAGGCACTATCTCTCTCACTCCCAGTCTTACACACACACACACACACACACACACACAGACAATCTCTCTCACTCCCACTCACACACACACACATTCACAGGCACTATCTCTCTCACTCCCAGTCTCTCTCTCACACACACACACACACACACACACAATCTCTCTCACTCCCACTCACACACACAATCACAGGCACTATCTCTCTCACTCCCAATCTGTCACACAAACACACACACACACACACACACAATCTCTCTCACTCCCGCTCGCACACACACATTCACAGGCACTATCTCTCTCACTCCCAGTCTCTAACACACAAACACACACACACACACACACTATCTCCTCCACTACCACTCACACACACACACACACTCAACCTCTCTCACTCCCACTCACGCACACACATTCACAGGCACTATCTCTCTCACTCCCAATCTCCCACACACACACACACACAATCTCTCTCCCTCCCATTCACACACACACATTCACAGGCACTATCTCTCTCACTCCTAATCTCACACACACACACATACACACTCAATCTCTCTCACTCCCACTCACACACACACATTCACAGGCACCATCTCTCTCACTCCCAGTCTCACACATACACACACACATACACACAATCTCTCTCACTCCCACTCACACACACACATCCACGGGCACTATCTCTCTCACTCCCAATCTCATACACACACACACACACACACACACACACACAATCTCTCTCACTCCCACTCACACACACACACACACAAGCACACACACTATCTCTTCCACTACCACTCACACACACATACACTCAATCTCTCTCACTCCCACTCACACACACACATTCACAGGCACTATCTCTCTCACTCCCAGTCTCTCACACAAACACACACAGACACACAATCTCTCTCACTCCCACTCACACACACACATTCACAGGTACTATCTCTCTCACTCCCAGTCTCACACACACACACACATACTATCTCTTCCACGACCACTCACACACACACACAATCTCTCTCACTCCCACTCACACACACACAATCTCTCTCACTCCCACTCACACACACACATTCACAGGCACTATCTCTCTCACTCCCAGTCTCACACATACGCACACACACACACACACACAATCTCTCTCAGTCCCACTCACACACACACATTCACAGGCACTATCTCTCTCACTCCCAATCTCTCACACACACACACACACACAAACACACACACTATCTCATCCACTACCACTCACACACACACACACACTAAATCTCTCTCACTCCCACTCACACAGACACATTCACAGGCACTATCTCTCTCAATCCCTGTCTCACACACACACACACACACAATCTCTCTCACTCTACACTCACACACACACATTCACAGGCACTAGCTCTCTTACTCCCACTCTCTCTCACACACACACACACACACACACAATCTCTCTCACTCCCACTCACACACACACTTTCACAGGCACTATCTCTCTCACTTCCAATTTCACACACACACACACGAACACACACACTATCTCTTCCACTACCACTCACACACACACACACACTCAATCTCTCTCACTCCCACTCACACACACACATTCACAGGCACTATCTCACTCCCAGTCTCACACACAAACACACACACACACACACAATCTCTCTCACTCCCACTCACACACACACATTCACTGGTACTATCTTACTCCCAGTCTCTTAAACACACACACACACACACAATCTCTCTCACTCCCACTCACACACACACATTCACAGGCACTATCTCTCTCACTCCCAGTCTCACACACACACACACACAATCTCTCTCACTCCCACTCACACACACGCATTCACAGGCACTATCTCACTCACTCCCAGTCTCACACACGCGCACACACACACACACAGACACACACAGACAATCTCTCTCACTCCCACTCACACACACATTAACAGGCACTATCTCTCTCACTCCCAGTCTCTCACACACACACACACACACACAATCTCTCTCACTCCCACTCACACATACACATTCACAGGCACTATCTCTCTCACTCCCAATCTCACACACACACACACACATACTATCTCTTCCACTACCACTCACACACACACATTCACAGGCACTATCTCTCTCACTCCCAATCTCACACACACACACACACAAACACACACACTATCACTTCCACTACCACTCACACACACACACACACATTCAATCTCTCTCACTCCCACTCACACACACACATTCACAGGCACTATCTCTCTCACTCCCAGTCTCTCACACACACACACACACACACACACTATCTCTTCCACTACCACTCACACACAGACACACACTCAATCTCTCTCACTCCCACTCACGCACACACATTCACAGGCACTATCTCTCTCACTCCCAATCTCACACACACACACAGACAATCTCTCTCACTCCCACTCACACACACACATTCACAGGCACTATCTCTCTCATACCCAATCTCACACACACACACACACACTCAATCTCTCTCACTCCCACTCACACACACACATTCACAGGCACTATCTCTCTCACTCCCAGTCTCACACACACACACACAGACACAGACACAATCTCTCTCACTCCCACTCACACACACACATTCACAGGCACTATCTCTCTCACTCCCAATCTCACACACACACACACACACACACACAATCTCTCTCACTCCCACTCACACACACGCATTCACAGGCACTATCTCATCACTCCCAGTCTCTCACAAACACACACATACTATCTCTTCCACTACCACTCACACACACACACAATCCCTCTCACTCCCACACACACACACACAATCTCACTCACTACCAGTCACACACACACATTCACAGGCACAATCTCTCTCACTCCCAGTTTCTCACACACCCACACACACACACACACACACACACACATTCAATCTCTCTCACTCCCACTCACACACATTCACAGGCACTATCTCTATCACTCCCAGTCTCTCACACACACACACACACACACACACACACACTATCTCTTCCACTACCACTCACACACAGATACACACTCAATCTCTCTCACTCCCACTCACGCACACACATTCACAGGCACTATCTCTCTCACTCCCAATCTTACACACACACACAGACAATCCCTCTCACTCCCACTCACTCACACACATTCACAGGGACTATCTCTCTCACACCCAATCTCACACACACACACACACACACTCAATCTCTCTCACTCCCACTCACACACACTCATTCACGGGCACTATCTCTCTCACTCCCAGTCTCACACACACACACACACAGACACACACACAATCTCTCTCACTCCCACTCACACACACACATTCACAGGCACTATCTCTCTCACTCCCAATCTCACACACACACACACACACACAATCTCTCTCACTCCCACTCACACACACACATTCACAGGCACTATCTCTCTCTCTCCCAGTCTCACAGAAACACACACATACTATCTCTTCCACTACCACTCACACACACACACAATCCCTCTCACTCCCACTCACACACACACATTCACAGGCACTATCTCTCTCACTCCCAGTCTCACACACATACACACACTATCTCTCTCACTCCCACTCACACACACACATTCACAGGCACTATCTCTCTCACTCCCAATCTCACACTCACACACACACACACACACACACAATCTCTCTCACTCCCACTCACACACACACATTCACAGGCACTATCTCACTCACCCCCAATCTCAAACACACACACACACAATCTCTCTCACTCCCACTCACACACACACATTCACAGGCACTATCTCTCTCACCCCCAATCTCACACTCACACACAATCTCTCTCACTCCCACTCACACATTCACAGGCACACTCTCTCTCACTCCCAGTCTCTCACACACACATACTATCTCTTCAACTACCACTCACACACACACACAGACACACAATCTCTCTCACTCCCACTCACACACACACATTCACAGGCACTATCTCTCTCACTCCGAGTCTCACACACAGACACACATACTATCTCTTCCACGACCACTCACACACACACACAATCTCTCTCATTCCCACCCACATACACACAATCTCTCTCACTCCCAGTCTCACACACTCACAATCTCTCTCACTCCCACTCACACACACACATTCACAGGCACTATCTCTCTCACTCCCAATCTCACACACACACACACACAAACACACACACTATCTCTTCCACTCCCACTCACACACGCACACACACACTAAATCTCTCTCACTCCGACTCACACACACACATTCACAGGCACTATCACTCTCACTCCCAGTCTCACACACACACACACACACACAGAATCTCTCTCACTCCCACTCAGACACACACATTCACAGGCACTAGCTCTCTCACTCCCAATCTCAAACACACACACACACACACACACACACACACACACACAATCTCTCTCACTCCCACTCACACACACACATTCACAGGCACTATCTCTCTCACTCCCAATCTCACACTCACACACACAAACACACACACTATCTCTTCCACTACCACTCACACACACACACACACACTCAATCTCTCTCACTCCCCCTCACACACACATTCAGAGGCACTATCTCTCTCCCAGTCTCACACACACACACACACACACACAATCTCTCTCACTCCCACTCACACACAAACATTCACAGGCACTATCTCACTCCCAGTCTCATAAACACACACACACACACAATCTCGCTCACTCCCACTCACACACACACATTCACAGGCACTATCTCTCTCACTCCCAATCTCACACACACACTCACAAACACACACACTATCTCTTCCACTACCACTCACACACACACACACTCACTCTCTCTCACTCCCCCACACACACACATTCACAGGCACTATCTCTCTCCAAGTCTCACCCACACACACACACACACACACACAATCTCTCTCACTCCCACTCACACACACACATTCACAGGCACTATCTCTCTCACTCCCAGTCTCTCTAACACACACACACACACCCACACACACAATCTCTCTCACTCCCTCTCACACACACACATTCACAGGCACTATCTCTCTCACTCCCAGTCTCACACACACACACACACACACACACACACACACACACAATCTCTCTCACTCCCACTCACACACACACATTCACAGGCCATATCTCTCTCACTCCCAATCTCACACACACACACACACAAACACACACACACTCTATCTCTTCCACTCCCACTCACACACACACTCACACTAAATCTCTCTCACTCCCACTCACACACACACATTCACAGGCACTATCTCTCTCACTCCCAGTCTCACACACACACACACACACACAATCTCTCCCACTCCCACTCACACACGCACATTCACAGGCACTATCTCTCTCACTCCCAATCTCACACACACACACACAAACAAACACACTATCTCTTCCAATACCACTCACACACACACACACACACTCAATCTCTCTCACTCCCACTCACACACACACATTCACAGGCACTATCTCTCTCACTCCCAGTCTCACACACACACACACACAATCTCTCTCACTCCCACTCACACACACACATTCACAGGCACTATCTCTCTCACTGCCAATCTCACACACACACACACACACACACACACAGACAATCTCTCTCACTCCCACTGACACACACACATTCACAGTAACTATCTCTCTCACTCCCAATCTCACACACACACACACTCTCACACACACACACACACACAATCTCTCTCACTCCCACTCACACATACACATTCACAAGCACTATCTCTCTCACTCCCAATCTCACACACACACAAACACACACACTATCTCTTCCACTACCACTCACACACACACAAACTCAATCTCTCTCACTCCCACTCACACACACACATTCACAGGCACTATCTCTCTCACTCCCAGTCTCACACACACACACACATACTATCTCTTCCACTACCACTCACACACACACATTCACAGGCACTATCTCTCTCACTCCCAGTCTTACACACACACACACACACACACACACACAGACAATCTCTCTCACTCCCACTCACACACACACACATTCACAGGCACTATCTCTCTCACTCCCAGTCTCTCTCTCACACACACACACACACACACACACAATCTCTCTCACTCCCACTCACACACACAATCACAGGCACTATCTCTCTCACTCCCAATCTGTCACACAAACACACACACACACACACACACAATCTCTCTCACTCCCGCTCGCACACACACATTCACAGGCACTATCTCTCTCACTCCCAGTCTCTAACACACAAACACACACACACACACACACTATCTCCTCCACTACCACTCACACACACACACACACTCAACCTCTCTCACTCCCACTCACGCACACACATTCACAGGCACTATCTCTCTCACTCCCAATCTCCCACACACACACACACACAATCTCTCTCCCTCCCATTCACACACACACATTCACAGGCACTATCTCTCTCACTCCTAATCTCACACACACACACATACACACTCAATCTCTCTCACTCCCACTCACACACACACATTCACAGGCACCATCTCTCTCACTCCCAGTCTCACACATACACACACACATACACACAATCTCTCTCACTCCCACTCACACACACACATCCACGGGCACTATCTCTCTCACTCCCAATCTCATACACACACACACACACACACACACACACACAATCTCTCTCACTCCCACTCACACACACACACACACAAGCACACACACTATCTCTTCCACTACCACTCACACACACATACACTCAATCTCTCTCACTCCCACTCACACACACACATTCACAGGCACTATCTCTCTCACTCCCAGTCTCTCACACAAACACACACAGACACACAATCTCTCTCACTCCCACTCACACACACACATTCACAGGTACTATCTCTCTCACTCCCAGTCTCACACACACACACACATACTATCTCTTCCACGACCACTCACACACACACACAATCTCTCTCACTCCCACTCACACACACACAATCTCTCTCACTCCCACTCACACACACACATTCACAGGCACTATCTCTCTCACTCCCAGTCTCACACATACGCACACACACACACACACACAATCTCTCTCAGTCCCACTCACACACACACATTCACAGGCACTATCTCTCTCACTCCCAATCTCTCACACACACACACACACACAAACACACACACTATCTCATCCACTACCACTCACACACACACACACACTAAATCTCTCTCACTCCCACTCACACAGACACATTCACAGGCACTATCTCTCTCAATCCCTGTCTCACACACACACACACACACAATCTCTCTCACTCTACACTCACACACACACATTCACAGGCACTAGCTCTCTTACTCCCACTCTCTCTCACACACACACACACACACACACAATCTCTCTCACTCCCACTCACACACACACTTTCACAGGCACTATCTCTCTCACTTCCAATTTCACACACACACACACGAACACACACACTATCTCTTCCACTACCACTCACACACACACACACACTCAATCTCTCTCACTCCCACTCACACACACACATTCACAGGCACTATCTCACTCCCAGTCTCACACACAAACACACACACACACACACAATCTCTCTCACTCCCACTCACACACACACATTCACTGGTACTATCTTACTCCCAGTCTCTTAAACACACACACACACACACAATCTCTCTCACTCCCACTCACACACACACATTCACAGGCACTATCTCTCTCACTCCCAGTCTCACACACACACACACACAATCTCTCTCACTCCCACTCACACACACGCATTCACAGGCACTATCTCACTCACTCCCAGTCTCACACACGCGCACACACACACACACAGACACACACAGACAATCTCTCTCACTCCCACTCACACACACATTAACAGGCACTATCTCTCTCACTCCCAGTCTCTCACACACACACACACACACACAATCTCTCTCACTCCCACTCACACATACACATTCACAGGCACTATCTCTCTCACTCCCAATCTCACACACACACACACACATACTATCTCTTCCACTACCACTCACACACACACATTCACAGGCACTATCTCTCTCACTCCCAATCTCACACACACACACACACAAACACACACACTATCACTTCCACTACCACTCACACACACACACACACATTCAATCTCTCTCACTCCCACTCACACACACACATTCACAGGCACTATCTCTCTCACTCCCAGTCTCTCACACACACACACACACACACACACTATCTCTTCCACTACCACTCACACACAGACACACACTCAATCTCTCTCACTCCCACTCACGCACACACATTCACAGGCACTATCTCTCTCACTCCCAATCTCACACACACACACAGACAATCTCTCTCACTCCCACTCACACACACACATTCACAGGCACTATCTCTCTCATACCCAATCTCACACACACACACACACACTCAATCTCTCTCACTCCCACTCACACACACACATTCACAGGCACTATCTCTCTCACTCCCAGTCTCACACACACACACACAGACACAGACACAATCTCTCTCACTCCCACTCACACACACACATTCACAGGCACTATCTCTCTCACTCCCAATCTCACACACACACACACACACACAATCTCTCTCACTCCCACTCACACACACACATTCACAGGCACTATCTCTCTCACACCCAATCTCACACACACACACACACACTCAATCTCTCTCACTCCCACTCACACACACACATTCACAGGCACTATCTCTCTCACTCCCAGTCTCACACACACACACACAGACACAGACACAATCCCTCTCACTCCCACACACACACACACAATCTCTCTCACTCCCACTCACAAACACACATTCACAGGCACTATCTCTCTCACTCCCAGTCTCTCTCACACACACACACACACACACACAATCTCTCTCACTCCCGCTCACACACACACATTCACAGGCACTATCTCCCTCACTCCCAGTCTCACACACACACACAAACAATCTCTCTCACTCCCACTCACACACACACATTCACAGGCACTATCTCCCTCATTCCCAGTCTCACACACACACACACACACACACACAATCTCTCTCACTCCCACTCACACACACACATTCACAGGCACTATCTCTCTCACTCCCAATCTCACACACACACACACAAACACACACACACACTATCTCTTCCACTCCCACTCACACACACACACACACTAAATCTCTCTCACTCCCACTCACACACACACATTCACAGGCACTATCTCTCTCACTCCCAGTCTCACACACACACACACACACACAATCTCTCTCACTCCCACTCACACACGCACATTCACAGGCACTATCTCTCTCACTCCCAATCTCACACACACACACACACACACAATCTCTCTCACTCCCACTCACACACACACATTCATAGGCACTATCTCTCTCACTCCCAATCACACACACACACACACAAACACACACACTATCTCTTCCAATACCACTCACACACACACACACACTCAATCTCTCTCACTCCCACTCACACACACACATTCACAGGCACTATCTCTCTCACTGCCAATCTCACACACACACACACAAACACACAGACAATCTCTCTCACTCCCACTGACACACACATTCACAGGAACTATCTCTCTCACTCCCAGTCTCACACACACACACACTCTCACACACACACACACACACAATCTCTCTCACTCCCACTCACACATACACATTCACAAGCACTATCTCTCTCACTCCCAATCTCACACACACACAAACACACACACTATCTCTTCCACTACCACTCACACACACACAAACTCAATCTCTCTCACTCCCACTCACACACACACATTCACAGGCACTATCTCTCTCACTCCCAGTCTCACAAACACACACACATACTATCTCTTCCACTACCACTCACAGACACACATTCACAGGCACTATCTCTCTCACTCCCAGTCTTACACACACATACACACACACACACACACAGACAATCTCTCTCACTCCCACTCACACACACACACATTCACAGGCACTATCTCTCTCACTCCCAGTCTCTCTCACACACACACACACACACACACACACACACACAATCTCTCTCACTCCCACTCACACACACAATCACAGGCACTATCTCTCTCACTCCCAATCTGACACACACACACACACACACACACACACACAATCTCTCTCACTCCCACTCACACACACACTTTCACAGGCACTATCTCTCTCACTCCCAATCTCACACACACACACACACACAATCTCTCTTCCTCCCATTCACACACACACATTCACAGGCATTATCTCTCTCACTCCCAGTCTCACACATACACACACACATACACACAATCTCTCTCACTCCCACTCACACACACACATTCACAGGCACTATCTCTCTCACTCCCAATCTCACACGCACACACACACAATCTCTCTCACTCCCACTCACACACACACATTCACAGGCATTATCTCTCTCACTCCCAGTCTCACACACACACACACATTGTATCTGTTCCACTACCACTCACACACATACACAATCTCTCTCACTCCCACACACACACACACAATCTCTCTCACTCCCACTCACACACACACATTCACAGGCACTATCTCTCTCATTCCCAGTCTCACTCACACACAGACACACTATCTCTTCCACTACATCTCACACTCACACACACACACAACCTCTCTCACTCCCACTCACACACCCACATTCACAGGCACTATCTCTCTCATTCCCAGTCTCACTCACACACAGACATACTATCTCTTCCACTACCACTCACACACACACACAGACACACAATCTCTCTCACTCCCACTCACACACACACATTCACAGGCACTATCTCTCTCATTCCCAGTCTCACTCACACACAGACATACTATCTCTTCCACTACCACTCACACACACACACAGTCTCTCTCACAACCCACTCACACACACACAATCTCTCTCACTCCCACTCACACACACACATTCAGAGGCACTATCTTTCTCACTCCCAGTCTCACACACACACACACAATCTCTCTCTCTCCCACTCACACACACATAATCTCTCTCACTCCCAATCTCACACACACACACACACACACACACACAATCTCTCTCACTCCCACTCACACACACACAATCTCTCTCACTCCCACTCACACACACACATTCACTGACACTATCTCTCTCACTCCCAATCTCTCACACACAGACACAAACACACACACTATCTCTTCCACTACCACTCACACACACAAACACTCAATCTCTCACACTCCCACTCACACACACACATTCACAGGCACTATCTCTCTCATTCCCAGTCTCACACACACACACACACACACACACACTATCATTTCCACTACCACTCACACACACACACACACTCAATCTCTCTCACTCCCACTCACACACACACATTCACAGGCACTATCTCTCTCACTCCCAATCTCACACTCACACACACACACAATCTCTCTCACTCCCACTCACACATTCACAGGCACTATCTCTGTCACTCCCAGTCTCTCACACACACATACACTATCTCTTCCACTACCACTCACACACACACACAGACACACAATCTCTCTCACTCCCACTCACACACACACATTCACAGGCACTATCTCTCTCACTCCCAGTCTCACACACACACACAATCTCTC